>NC_091309.1:1336044-1636044 GCF_038502225.1 Cherax quadricarinatus | reverse complement strand
ATTCTTTCCTATAAATGTCAGTATTAAAAAATATCAGAGAATTATTAAACAAATATGACTACTGAAACACAGAAAAGTAAATCCAATAATAGGATTTCTCTGAAAATTGATTCAATCAGTTAATCAGTTTCTCCACTGCCTCCAACCGCCTTCTCACTGCAGCATTTACAACCCAACCTTAGCACCCATATAAGAGTGTTGGTACTACTATACTTTCATACATTCCCTTCTTTGCCTCCATAGATAACATTTTTTGTCTCCACATATACCTCAATGCACCACTCACATTTTTTTCTTCATCAATTCTATGATTAACCTCATCCTTCATAAATCCATCCACTGACAAATCAACTCCCAAATACAGTGGACCCTCGCCTTACGATATTAATCCGTTCCTGAGAGCTCATCATAAGCCGAAATTATCGTTAGCCGAATTAATTTTCCCCATAAGAAATAATGGAAATCAAATTAATCCATTCCTGATACCCCAAAGTATGAAAAAAACAAAAAATTTTCCCACATGAAATATTAATTTTAAGGCACACAAACTGAAGAAGACACGCACAATTACTACTCGACTAAGAATAGAATACATGACACTTATTTTTATTGAAGATCTGGTGGTGATTGATGGGATGGGAGGAGGGGAGAGTATGGAAATTATTGTTTAGAAGGGAAATCCCCTTCCATTAGGACTTGAGGTAGCAAGTCCTTTTCTGGGGTTACTTCCCTTCTTCTTTTAATGCCACTAGGACCAGTTTGAGAGTCACTGGATCTCTGTCACACAACAAATCTGTCCACAGAGCTCTGTACCTCCCGTTCCTTTAAGACTTTCCTAAAATGGGCCATAACATTGTCATTGTACAGGTTACCAACACGGCTTGCAGTAGCTGTGTCAGGGTGATTTTCATCCGTAAAGGTTTGCGGTTCAACCCACTTTGCACACATTTCCTAAATCTCTTTTTTAAATTTCATACTAATTCATGCCCTTTTTACCACAGGGATGGCACTAGAAGCTTTCTTGGGGTCCATGGTGACTTATTTTGCAGTTACAAGCACTAAAAATATTGGGATAATATGAAATGTACCGAATGTATGCGTAGATGTGACCGCACTGGCTGGCTTGTAAACACTAGCGCTGAGGCCACACGTGGGACGCGTCCTGGACGAATCATGTAAGGCGAGTTTTTTATTGTGAGGCGAGGCAAAATTTTTGAGTTCAAATGCTTCATATGGCGGATTTAACGTAACGCAATGCATTCGTAAGGCGGGGGTCCACTGTATCTGAAAACATTCACTTCTTCCATACTCCTCCTCCCCAATTTGATATCCAATTTTTCTTTATCTAAATCATTTGATACCCTCATCACCTTACTCTTTTCTATGTTCACTTTCAACTTTCTACATTTACACACACTCCCAAACTCGTCCACTAACCTTTGCAGTTTTTCTTTAGAATCTCCCATAAGCACAGTATTATCAGCAAAAAGTAACTGTGTCACTTCCCATTTTGTATTTGATTCCCCATAGTTTAATCCCACCCCTCTCCTGAACACCCTAGCATGTACTTCTTTTGGAACCCCATCTACAAATGTATTAAACAACCATGGTGACTTTACACATCCCTGTCTAAGACCTACTTTTACCGGGAAGTAGTCTCCCCCTTTTCTGCATACCCTAACCTGAGCCTCACTGTCCTCATAAAAACTCTTTACAGAATTTAGTAACTTACCACCTATTCCATATACTTGCAACATCTGCCACATTGTTCCCCTATCCACTCTATCATATGCCTTTTCTAAATCCATAAATGCAATAAAAACTTCCCTACCTTTATCTAAATACTGTACTGTTCACACATATATGCTTCAGTGTAAACACTTGATCTACACATCCCCTACCCACTCTGAAACCTCCTTGCTCATCCGCAATCCTACATTCTGTCTTACCTCTAATTCTTTCAGTAATAACCCTACCATACACTTTTCCTGGTATACTCAGTAAACTTATTCCTCTATAATTTTTACAGTCTCTTTTGTCCCCCTTCCCTTTATATAAAGGGACTATACATGCTCTCTGCCAATCCCTAGGTACCTTCCCCTGTTTCATACATTTATTAAACAAAAATACCAACCACTCCAACATTGTGTCCCCCCCCTGCTTTTAACATTTCTGTCATGATCCCGTCAGTTCCAGCTGCTTTACCCCCTTTCATTCTACATAATGCCTCACGCACCTTCCCCACACTCACATCCTGCTCTTCTTCTCTCCTACAAGATGGTATACCTCCCTGGCCAGTGCATGAAATTACCGCCTCCCTTTCTTCGTCGACATTTGAAAGTTCCTCAAAATATTCTCGCCATCTACCCAATACCTCCATCTCCCCATCTACTAACTCCCCTACTCTGTTTTTAACTGACAAATCCATTCATTCCCTAGGCTTTCTTAACTTGTTTAACTCGTTCCAAAATTTTTTTTATTTTCATTAAAATATCTTGATAGTGCCTCTCCCACTCTATCATCTGCTCTCATTTTGCACTCTCTCACCACTCTCTTCACCTTTCTTTTACTCTCCATATACTCTATTCTTCGTATAACACTTCTGCTTTGTAAAAACCTCTCATAAGCTACTTTTTTTTGTTTTGTTTTTTCTCTTTTTTTTATCTTTTGTGTTTTGAGACAAAAAAAATACCAGTAATCCTACCATCACGTAAAACAAGTACAGGCTTCCGTTTTACATTCACTTGGCAGGACGGTAGTACCTCCCTGGGCAGCTACTGTCTACCAACCTACTACCTAGGACTCAACAGGTTTATTTCCCAATAATTCTTACACTCTCTTCTGTCCCCTTTGCCTTTATACAAAGGAACTATCCATGCTCTCTGCCAGTCCCTAGGTACTTTCCCCTCGCTCATACATTTATTAAACAAAAGCACCAACTTTTCCAAAATTATCTCCCCACCTGTTTTTAACATTTCTGTCTTGATCCCATCAATTGCCTCTGTTTATCCCCTTACATTCTACCCACAGCTTCACATACCTCCCTCACACTTACATCCAGCTCCTCACTCCTAAAAGAGGTTATACCTCCCTGTCCAGTGCATGAAATCACAGCTTCCTTATCTTCATCAATATTTAGCAGTTCCTCAAAATATTCCCTCCAACTCTCCATCTAATAATTCTCCTCTTCTGTTTTTGACAGTCAAATCCATTCATTCCCTAGGTTTTCTCAACTTATTAATCTCACTTCACAACATTTTCATTTTCTCAGCAAAATTTGTTGACACCATCTCACCCATTCTCTCATTTGCTCTCCTTTTACATTTTTTCACCACTCTCTTATTAACTTTTCTTTTTCTCTCCATATACTCCTCCCTCCTTATATTTTTTCTACTTTGTAAAAACCTTTCATATGCTAACTTTTACTCCCTTATTACTCTCTCTACCTCATCATTCTACCAGTGGCTCCTCTTCCCTCCAGCACCCACTCTCCTATGTCCACAAACTTCTGCTGAACACACTAATACTGCATTGTTAAAGCTACCCCATTCCTCTTCAACTTCATTGCCTATACTCTCACTAGCCTATCTTTCTACCAGTAGTTGCTTATATCTTACATTAACTGCCTCCTCCTCCAGTTTATAAACCCTCACCTCTCTTACTTTCTGTTACCATTCTCCTTGTACCCCATCTACCTTTTACTTTCACTGTAGCTACAACTAAACAGTGATCTGATATATTTGTCTACCCATCAGCCTTTTCTTCACCAATACATAATTCAACAGACTACTGTCATTACACCCTGTATCACATCTCATATACTTATTTATCCTTTTTTTTTTTTTTTAAATTATATATTACCTATTTGTAGGTAGTAGGTTGGTAGACAGCAACCACCCAGGGAGGTACTACCGTCCTGCCAAGTGAGTGTAAAACGAAAGCCTGTGATTGTTTTACATGATGGTAGGATTGCTGATGTCTTTTGTCTGTCTCATAAATATGCAAGATTACAGGCATGTCTTGCTACTTCTGAGTTTTCTTTGATTTTATCTGAATAATTCTTGGTCTTATTACTTTTCCTTTTATATCCATGGGGAAGTGGAATAAGAATCTTTCCTCCGTAAGCCATGCGTGTTGTAAAAGTCAACTAAAATGCCGGGAACAATGGGCTAGTAACCCCTTTTCCTGTAAAGATTACTAAAAAGAATAAGAAGAAGAAAATTGTCAAAGTGGGAAGTCTGAATGTGCGTGGATGTTGTGCAGATGATAAGAAAGAGATGATTGTGGATGTTATGAATGAGAAGAAGCTGGATGTCCTGGCTTTAAGTGAAACAAAGCTGAAGGGGGTGGGAGAGTTTCAGTGGAGAGGAATAAATGGGATTAGGTCAGGGATTTCAAATAGAGTTAGAGCTAAAGAAGGAGTAGCAATAATGTTGAAGGATAAGCTATGGCAGGAAAAGAGGGACTATAAATGTATTAATTCAAGGATTATGTGGAGTAAAATAAAGATTGGATGTGAAAAGTGGGTTATAATAAGCATGTATGCACCTGGAGAAGAGAGAAGTGTAGAGGAGAGAGAGAGATTTTGGGAAATGTTGAGTGAATGCGTGGGGAGTTTTGAATCAAGTGTGAGAGTAATGGTGGTTGGGGATTTCAATGCTAAAGTGGGTAAAAATGTTATGGAGGGAGTAGTAGGTAAATTTGGGGTGCCAGGGGTAAATGTAAATGGGGAGCCTTTAATTGAGCTATGTGTAGAAAGAGATTTGGTAATAAGTAATACATATTTTATGAAAAAGAGGATAAATAAATATACAAGGTATGATGTAGCATGTAATGAAAGTAGTTTATTAGATTATGTATTGGTGGATAAAAGGTTGATGGGTAGGCTCCAGGATGTACATGTTTATAGAGGGGCAACTGATATATCGGATCATTATTTAGTTGTAGCTACAGTTAGAGTAAGAGGTAGATGGGAAAAGAGGAAGGTGGCAACAACAAGTAAGAGGGAGGTGAAAGTGTATAAACTAAGGGAGGAGGAAGTTCGGGTGAGATATAAGCGACTATTGGCAGAAAGGTGGGCTAGTGCAAAGATGAGTAGTGGGGGGGTTGAAGAGGGTTGGAATAGTTTTAAAAATGCAGTATTAGAATGTGGGGCAGAAGTTTGTGGTTATAGGAGGGTGGGGGCAGGAGGAAAGAGGAGTGATTGGTGGAATGATGAAGTAAAGGGTGTGATAAAAGAGAAAAAGGTAGCTTATGAGAGGTTTTTACAAAGCAGAAGTGTTATAAGAAGAGCAGAGTATATGGAGAGTAAAAGAAATGTAAAGAGAGTGGTGAGAGAGTGCAAAAGGAGAGCAGATGATAGAGTGGGAGAGGCACTGTCAAGAAATTTTAATGAAAATAAGAAAAAAATTTGGAGTGAGTTAAACAAGTTAAGAAAGCCTAGGGAAAGTATGGATTTGTCAGTTAAAAACAGAGTAGGGGAGTTAGTAGATGGGGAGATGGAGGTATTAAGTAGAGGGCGAGAATATTTTGAGGAACTTTTAAATGTTAAGGAAGAAACAGAGGCAGTAATTTCATGCATTGGTCAGGGAGGTATACCATCTTTTAGGAGTGAAGAAGAGCAGAATGTAAGTGTGGGGGAGGTACGTGAGGCATTACGTAGAATGAAAGGGGGTAAAGCAGCTGGAACTGATGGGATCATGACAGAAATGTTAAAAGCAGAGGGGGATGTAGTGTTGGAGTGGTTGGTACTTTTGTTTAATAAATGTATGAAAGAGGGGAAGGTACCTAGGGATTGGCGGAGAGCATGTATAGTCCCTTTATATAAAGGGAAAGGGGACAAAAGAGACTGTAAAAATTATAGAGGAATAAGCTTACTGAGTATACCAGGAAAAGTGTACGGTAGGGTTATAATTGAAAGAATTAGAGGTAAGACAGAATGTAGGATTGCGGATGAGCAAGGAGGTTTCAGAGTGGGTAGGGGATGTGTAGATCAAGTGTTTACATTGAAGCATATATGTGAACAGTATTTAGATAAAGGTAGGGAAGTTTTTATTGCATTTATGGATTTAGAAAAGGCATATGATAGAGTGGATAGAGGAGCAATGTGGCAGATGTTGCAAGTATATGGAATAGGTGGTAAGTTATTAAATGCTGTAAAGAGTTTTTATGAGGATAGTGAGGCTCAGGTTAGGGTGTGTAGAAGAGAGGGAGACTACTTCCCGGTAAAAGTAGGTCTTAGACAGGGATGTGTAATGTCACCATGGTTGTTTAATATATTTATAGATGGGGTTGTAAAGGAAGTAAATGCTAGGGTGTTCGGGAGAGGGGTGGGATTAAATTTTGGGGAATCAAATTCAAAATGGGAATTGACACAGTTACTTTTTGCTGATGATACTGTGCTTATGGGAGATTCTAAAGAAAAATTGCAAAGGTTAGTGGATGAGTTTGGGAATGTGTGTAAAGGTAGAAAGTTGAAAGTGAACATAGAAAAGAGTAAGGTGATGAGGGTGTCAAATGATTTAGATAAAGAAAAATTGGATATCAAATTGGGGAGGAGGAGTATGGAAGAAGTGAATGTTTTCAGATACTTGGGAGTTGACGTGTTGGCGGATGGATTTATGAAGGATGAGGTTAATCATAGAATTGATGAGGGAAAAAAGGTGAGTGGTGCGTTGAGGTATATGTGGAGTCAAAAAACGTTATCTATGGAGGCAAAGAAAGGAATGTATGAAAGTATAGTAGTACCAACACTCTTATATGGGTGTGAAGCTTGGGTGGTAAATGCAGCAGCGAGGAGATGGTTGGAGGCAGTGGAGATGTCCTGTTTAAGGGCAATGTGTGGTGTAAATATTATGCAGAAAATTCGGAGTGTGGAAATTAGGAAAAGATGTGAGTTAATAAAAGTATTAGTCACAGGGCAGAAGAGGGGTTGTTGAGGTGGTTTGGTCATTTAGAGAGAATGGATCAAAGTAGAATGACATGGAAAGCATATAAATCTATAGGGGAAGGAAGGCGGGGTAGGGGTCGTCCTCGAAAGGGTTGGAGAGAGGGGGTAAAGGAGGTTTTGTGGGCAAGGGGCTTGGACTTCCAGCAAGCGTGTGTGAGCGTGTTAGATAGGAGTGAATGGAGACGAATGGTACTTGGGACCTGACGATCTGTTGGAGTGTGAGCAGGGTAATATTTAGTGAAGGGATTCAGGGAAACCGGTTATTTTCATATAGTCGGACTTGAGTCCTGGAAATGGGAAGTACAATGCCTGCGCTTTAAAGGAGGGGTTTGGGATATTGGCAGTTTGGAGGGATATGTTGTGTTTCTTTATATGTGTATGCTTCTAGACTGTTGTATTCTGAGCACCTCTGCAAAAACAGTGATAATGTGCGAGTGTGGTGAAAGTGTTGAATGATGATGAAAGTATTTTCTTTTTGGGGATTTTCTTTCTTTTTTGGGTCACCCTGCCTCGGTGGGAGACGGCCGACTTGTTGAAAAAAAAAAAAAAATTACCTATTACTCTTTCTATACCAAGTTCAATCAAAGGCCCCCATTATCATTTACATCTAACACCCCAAATTTTCCTACCATGCCCTCTATAACCATTTCTCCCACTTCAGCATTCAGGTCCCTTACCACAGTTACTCTCTCACTTGGTTCAAAACTCCCTGAATATTCACCTATCATCTTCCAAAATCTCTCTTTCTCTCCTCTACACTCCTCTCTTCTCCAGGTGTGTAAGCACTTATTATAACCCATGTTTTGCATCTGACCCTTATATTAATCCACATAATCCTTGAATTTGTAAATGTTTGATCCTTCTTCTTCTTCCATAACTGATCCTTCAACATTATTGCTACCCCTTCCTTAGCTCTAACTCTCTCAGATACTCCTCCATTTATTTCTCCCCACTGAAACTCCCCTACCCCCGTTCAGCTTTATTTCCCTTAGAGTCACGACATCCAGCTTCTTTTTCTTCATAACATTGGCAGTCATATTTTTCTGCACTACATTCATACATATTCAAATATCCAAGATTTATAAAAAATTTTCTTCTTATTTTTAATAATTTACACAGGAAAAAGGGTTACTAGCCTATTGCTCCCGGCATTTTAGTCGCCTCTTACAACACTCATGGCTTACAGAGGAAAGATTCTTTTCCACTTCCCCATGGAGATGATAGGAAATAGATAACAACAAGAATTATTAAAAAAAAATAGAAAATTTGGATGGGTGTGCATACCTATATGTGCACATGTATATGTAGTATGACCTAGGTGTGGGTAGAAGTAGCAAGATGTACCTATTTTCTCCCATGTGTATGAGATGGAACGAAAAAACACCAGCAGTCCTACTGCTGTGTAAAACAATTTCTGGTTTCCATTTCACAGGCATTTGGCAGGACAGTAGTACCTCCCTGGATGGTTGCTGTCTACTGACCTGTTACCTGATGCCCTTTATATGGAATAGGTAGTAAGTTACTAAATGCTGTATAGACTTTTTATGAGGATAGTGAGGCTCAGGTTAGGACATGTAGAAGAGAGGGAGACTACTTCCCAGTAAAAGTAGGTCTTAGACAGGGATGTGTAATGTCACCATGGTTGTTTAATATATTTATAGATGGGGTTGTAAAAGAAGTAAATGCTAGTTTGTTCAGGAGAGGGGTGGGATTAAATTATGGGGAATCAAATACAAAATGGGAGTTGACACAGTTACTTTTTGCTGATAATACTTTGCTTATGGGAGATTCTACAGAAAAATTGCAAAGGTTAGTGGACGAGTTTGGGAGTGTGTGTAAAGGTAGAAAGTTGAAAGTGAACATAGAAAAGAGTAAGGTGATGAGGGTGTCAAATGATTTAGATAAAGAAAAATTGGATATCAAATTGGAGAGGAGGAGTATGAAAGAAGTGAATGTTTTCAGATATTTGGGAGTTAACATGTCACCGGATGGATTTATGAAAGATGAGGTTAATCATAGAATTGATGAAGGAAAAAAGGTGAATGGTGCGTTGAGGTATATGTGGAGACAAAAAACGTTATCTATGGAGGCAAAGAAGGGAATGTATGAAAGTATAGTGGTACCAACACTCTTATATGAGTGTGAAGCTTGGGTTGTAAATGCTGCAGCGAGGAGACATTTGGAGGCAGTGGAAATGTCCTGTCTGATATTTATGCAGAATATATATGCATAATATTTATGCAGAAAATTCAGAGTGTGGAAATTAAGAGAAGTGTGGAGTTAATAAAAGTGTTAGTCGGAGGGCTGAAGAGGGGTTGTTGAGGTGGTTTGGTCATTTAGAGAGAATGGATCAAAGCAGAATGACATAGAGAGCGTATAAATCTGTAGGGAAAGGAAGGTGGGGGAGGGGTCGTCCTCGATAAGGTTGAAGGGAGGGGATAAAGGAGGTTTTGTGGGCTAGGAGCTTTGACTTCCAGGAAGCGTACATGAGCGTGTTAGATAGGAGTGAATGGAGACAAATGGTATTTTGGACCTGACGAGCTGTTGGAGTGTGAGCAGGGTAATATTTAGTGAAGGGAAGTATCCTTGGCCCTCTTCTCTTTCTCATTTACATAAACGACCTACCAAATGCATCGCAACTACTCAAACCCACGCTATTTGCAGATGACACTACATACGTCTTCTCTCACCCAAGCCCAGTCACACTAGCCAATACTGTAAATACCGAGTTACAGAAAATATCTACCTGGATGATGATTAACAAACTTACTCTCAATATTGACAAAACCTACTTCATTCAGTTTGGAAACAGAACTACAGATGTTCCTCTTAACATAATGATAGACGGATCACTTTATCACAAAGCTCACAGAGGGAAAATTCTTAGGAATCCCCCTTGATAATAGATTCAAATTTCAAACAAATGTACAACAAATTTCCAAGAAAATCTCCAAGACCGTAGGCATACTATTGAAGATACGGTACTTTGTTCCACAGTCAGCCCTCCTGGCCCTATATCACTCACTCATTTACCCCTATCTCACCTATGGAATTTGTGCATGGGGCTCAACAACAATAAATCATCTCAGACCATTAATTACCCAACAAAAGGCTGCAATCAGAATGATAACAAATTCCCACTCCAGGCAGCATACTCCACCAACATTCAAAACTAAACTTACTCACCATGCAAAACATCCATACTTATTATTGTGACTACTACATACATAGAACACTAAACTCGAATATAAACACCCCCCTCAAATTTCTCCTTACCAACCTCAACAGAAGACATGACCATAACACAAGGCACAGATCACTCTTTGATGTTCCTCATATCCATCTCACACTAAGTAAAAATTCAATGCACATAAAAGGCCCAAAAACCTGGAATTCATTACCTTTGAATATAAAACAAACACTGTCTGTTTATCAATTCAAGACTCTTCTTAAAAACCACTTACTCACCCACAACTAAATAAATACTGAATAACTGTATCTAATAAATGTATAACGTGTGACCCTATCAAACTATTTTTTTTTTTAATTATATTACCTAATAAAACACTCCATTTTCTTGAATGCACAGTAATTCATCTAATGATCATATGACCTGTCTCTGCACTACAAATCATTGATTTTACTCAATTTGATCGGATTATATTATACATTGTTATGCTACAAATTTGCACAACTTTAATACTTCTTATTTGAAATACTCATTTGTACTTCATGTTGTAATTTGTTTACTGTGATTTTTACCACTAAATACTATATCATTGCTTAGTTAATCTTTAGTTAATTTTAAGCATGCCCATAATACTCTGCATACAAGGGGCTTTTGGCATTTACACCTAATCACTAAATTTCTTTGTACAACTATGTATCATGTCCAAATAAAAAAAAATAAATAAAAAGTAAGTTCAGGAAAACCAGCTATTTTTATATAGCCGGACTTGAGTCCTGGAAATGGGAAGTACAATGCCTGCACTTTAAAGGAGGGGTTTTGGGATACTGGCAGTTTGCAGGGAAGGTTAGCATAGGCACCACTGTGACCACAAATGCAAGTTTTTACAGACGAATCTCCAGCTAGCGTGGCCGTGACAAACTCTAGCTCAAGTCCCCTCACTACCGTCAACATGACTCACGAAATCGTCTGTAAAAACTTGCATTTGTGGTCACAGTGGTGCCTATGCTAACCTTCCTATGGTATAGAAATATACCTAGTTGGACAAATCTTATTGTGGCTAGCTGGTCCAGTGGCTAACGCGACGGTCTGGAGTTTTGAGACTCTCTGACCACGGGTTCAAATCCCGCCCGTGGTATGGTTTAACTGAACACTTGTTGGGGAGGAATCCTTCAGCCTCTACATACCCCTTGAACTCCTGCACAAATTTTTCAGCTGCACATTTATCAGAACTTGCAGCCTCCCCATGCCTTACCACACTGTGTATGCCACTACACTAATTAAATCTCTCAAACCAGCCTTTGCTGGCCATAAATTCACTAACAGCAGCACTTGTTCCAGGCATTTTCTTTACAAGATCCACATGCAACTGCCTTGCCTTCTCACAAATCATCAACTCCACAATGCTCTCTCTTGCTAATTGTTTTTCTGTGATCCACAAAACCAACAACTTCTCCAGATCTTCCATTATCAGTGACCTTTGTTTGGTTAGCACATTTTCTCCTTTTGCCACATCACCTTCCTTGATTTGTTCTTTCATTGCCAGGATAGAAGTGATTGTTGATTTGTTTTTCCCATACATCCTGGCGAGTTCTAGCACTCAAAAACCACTCTCAAACTTTTCAACAACTTTCTTAACCCTTTCAGGGTCGAGAGGCCCTTTCCTAAACTTGTTCTCAGGGTTGAAAATTTTTCAGAAAAAAAAAATTATTTTTTCTTATGAAACAATAGAGAATCTTTTCCCAATCATAATGACACCAAAAGTTTGAAATTTGATGGAAAACTTACAGAATTATGCTCTCGCGAAGTTAGCGGTCTCGCCGATGTTTACGCATTGGGGATTTCGCCCACTTTGAGCCCTATTTTTGGCCAATTCCTGTGTACTAGTCGACAAAAACCATATTTATTTCGCTAGAACTCCATTTTTTCTATCAAATGACTACAAGAAACCACCCATTTACCAATTTCAAGTATCCAATAAAGTGGTTAGAAATTGGCAAATTTGCCAATTTCACACAAATTTCACATGCCAATTTCCAAATAGTGTCCAGAATAAACAAGACAGACATTCCTGGCACTAAAATAACAAGTTCTCTGTTCGTTGGTCACATCCCCAGGCCCCTCTTATATTTCTTTTTCTTTCCACTTTGAATTTTTATTCTTACAAAAAATAGAAGATTTACTGTTATGCAGACTACTGCATTAGTGTAGAAATGGTATAAATAATGTCAGTGCACTTGTGAAAGAATATTAGACTCACCAGTTGACGTGCATTGGACACTTGGCATGATTTATTTACTTTTGAACTTTGGTAAAAATCAAACATTTCTGCTACTTTGAGCTCAATTTCAAGGTACTTTTCATTGTGAAACCAATCAAAATCATCTCAATTTCTGTAATGTGTCTTCCATTCTATAAAATGAAACCAGGAAAAGTAGAATACAACAATAAATACCATACAAAAATACAGTGCAGAGTCGCTGTTTTATTCCAAAAACACGGTCAAAGTTTTTTTTTTCTCATTACGCACTGTGTGCTGCAGGATTTTTTATACTGCGCACACTGACCACATAGACCCATTCTTTCATATGTATGCCTACCAGCTTTCTCCCACTAGATTTGAGGGCGCTAGAATTTAGGCGTACTAGTACGTCGAAAACCCTGGGTCATAAGCCGTACTAGTACGTCAAAAAACCTGAAAAGGTTAAATTCCATCTTGTTTCTCACTTTCTTTACCAAAGGAACTTTACTAGGAACTTTCTTTGGGGCCATGGTTACCTATTTTGCAGTTGCTAACCACAAAGAACAGTTGATTACACCCAAATGTTTGGATGAATGAGCAGAAGCTTCCTCACTCACAAAGAGACAAAGCCAAACTGACGCACGACTGGCTGGCAGCGGCAGGTTGATGCATACCACATGGCCGATAAGCGAAATAACGGCTGATAACAGGAAGCTAAAAAAAATGGCCGATAAGAGAGTTGGCCGATAAGCAGAACGGCTGATAACTGAGGGCCCATTGTATTATTATAATCATAATAAAAAAGAAGCGCGAAATCCACAAGGGTCATGGATAGATAGAGTGAAGGCATACAAAAGGAATATTTTTCTACAGTTATCCCCCAGTAACTGGTGTTTGACTAGAGAAAATCTAATTCTTCCGACACTCCTACAAACCGCTTGGTAAACACATCTCATATTTTTGTCAATCTTAATACTGTGGGTGTATGTATCATGTTTATGTGTTACGTAATATGTTTCTTATATAATTTTGAGCAAATAAATTTCATAGATGGATTGTAGATGAATGGTTCAAAGAACCGACATGTGTCTAATTTAACATAGATGGATTAATGGAAATGTCTATATTAACGTAATATACAACATTTAATGCGCCCAAGAGATTATTAATATGGCGTCTTCAAGAGTAGAGAGACTCTTAATAATTTTAATGACTACCTGCACACCAGCACAGTGTGTAGGTATATTTAGGTACAGGTACACATATAAGTATAATTATCAGAGTACATATCAAATATGTAATAGCTTTAAAACACTTGAAATTTTGGAAAGTTTCCATAGTAGAGTGATGTGCTCATGGAGAATGTAAACAAATTGGGTGGGGTGCGCTGTATTAGAAAGACAGGGAGCCATATGGCGAGTTTTGGTCATAATTTGAAATCACCGTATTAGCAGAATGCCGTAAGGCGAAACGCCATAAAGCGGGGCCCTACTGTATACACATACACACCTCTGGATTTTCTTCTATTTCCTTACTGGTTCTTGTTTGTTTATTTCCTCTTATCTCCATGGGGAAGTGAAACAGAATTCTTCCTCTGTAAGTCATGCGTGTCATAAGAGGTGACTAAAATGCTGGGAGCAAGGGGCTAGTAACCCCTTCTCTTGCATAAATTACTGAATTTAAAAAGAGAAACTTTCATTTTTCTTTTTAGGTCACCTGCCTTGGTGGGATATGGCCGGCTTGTTGAAAAAAAAAAATTATATGTTTGATATTTTTCAGTGATATCTACAAGAGCAACAATATAATAGATAATTTCAGCATCATACTTGATAACCTGTTCCGTCCATTGTTTGAAGTGACCATCAACCCCAGTAGTCATCTAGAACTTCATGCCTTCTTGCAGTATGTACAACTTAATATATTACTGTACTGCTATCCCTACAAATTTGTAATCCTTTACACTAAATTATGTCATATAATTTTTTTGGGTGCCTGTTTTGTTTTGGCTTGATGGATGGTCTGTGAATTGAAAATCATCCATGTTATCTGAGAAATAGAGTAAAACTCAGATTTTTTGTGTGATGATGGATTCAGACTGGAAAGCAGTTGTTCTATAGGAGAAGCCTGAAGACATGATTTATTAATAAAGATAATGTTACTTTAGTGGCAGGAATGCCAACAGTGTTCATTTTGGATTCTATTATTAAATTGCAGTTGGTCAAATTTTGTGCAAAAATTAGCCAAATTACTAACTGTTGTTCACTTTATAGAATAGTCCAGATTGTTGAATGGGCAGTTTCTTGATAGAATGAAAGGCGGCTAGCACAATAGGAATTGGGTCCAATTGAGCCATGGAATTGGCTTCAAACGTAATTCAAAGTGGGTGAAGTTGCCACTGCATAAGTTGTGTCCAGACCACCAAATTTGGGCTTGTGTAATTCCATATACATGTATTTTTCACCAAATTCTGCATTTTTGCTGCCTTTTTTTTTTTTTTTCTTTTTTTTTCAGAAAAATATATTCTTCCATTTCAGAAGATAAAATTATTTATTTTATATTCTTAAAAAACTGCAACACTCTCAGCACTTTTAACCCTTAACCCTTTCAGGGTCCAGAGGCCAAATCTCAGAATGACAGCCAGGGTCCAAGAATTTTTGAAAAAAAACAAAAAAAAAATTCTTACAGAATTAAAGATAATATTTTTCTATAGTTAATAAAACAAAAAAAAATTCTGATCAGTAGTTTCCAAGATTTAGAGGTGTGAAGTTGACAATCAATGACCGAGTGGCAGCAACATCCGCGTCTTCCGTAAAGTCGCATTTTTTTTATTTTACTGTTTTTGTTCCTTTTTCTTTTCTAATTTTGTTTTTGCCAGTAACGTTTGTGGCCTGTGACACCAATATAATGCATAATATATATACGTATGTACACTTGTATTCAACACAATAACCACACTAATATTTTCATCATTATTTTGTTTACAATAATTGTTTACAACAAAAAACATGCAAAAATATTGTATATTAATAATGTTCTATTATATATTTACATATGTACAGTCTCTGGACATGTTCCTAGAACAGATACAGTCTGTGAAAGTCTTTGAAATAAGGTGTCATGCACAGAGGTGTCATACTCATCTGTGGACCAGTATGATTTTATATTATGCTTATAGACATGAGGCATAAGCATTATTGTTGTAAAAAACAAATACATTTCAGCCACAGTCATCTATTTCCACCAGTGGATGACAATGCACTTTGTCCTGGAACTACTGAGTCAGCGGCTTGGGACCCAGACTCTCTTCCAGTCTGGGCTGGTGCTGCATGCTGCACACATGCATGCTTGCATTCTTGTGGCATCACCACTACCTACTGACGCATGTGGTCTATCCATCCCAATTATAGCCACATCATTGCCACTTTCACTGTCTATTCCAGGTGTAGGGCCACAGGATGTACTCAGTCCCCTTGGAACTGCATATGTTATAGGGTACAGGGACATTGTACCATATGGTACAGGGACCCTAATGGAAATAAGCCACTTTGTCTGACCTTTTTTGGGTTATCCTAGGAGATTTACACATATGCTGCTATGCATGATAATCTTGTAACTGTATTTGTGTATACCTGAATAAACCTACTCGAGCACATGTGGCGTCATAAGTAAGTTAATTCAGGTATACACAAATAAGGTTACATAGATTATCATACATAGCAGTATATGTGTGGAGAACCTAGGATAACCCAAAAAAGCCGGACAAAGTGACTTATTTCCATTAGGGTCCCTGTACCCTGTACCATATGGTATAATGTACCATATGGTATAATGTACCATATGGTATAATGTACCATATGGTATAATGTACCATATGGTATAATGTACCATATGGTATAATGTACCATATGGTATAATGTACCATATGGTACATTGTACCATATTGTACCATATTGTACCATTGTACCATATGGTACAATTGTACCATACGGTACATTGTACCATATGGTACAATGTACCATATGGTTCAGAACCATGGAATTCCTCTTCAGATACACTTCCATCAGTTCAAATTCAAATTCAAATCTTTATTTCTTTGCATAGTTTACAATGTATGACTAACATGTTATAAGGAATCTGTTTCCATGCATAGTTTACAATGTGTAATTATAATATTGATTTGCTAAGTGCAAAGAAAGCCACTATCATGCTGAGGCATTTCGGGCAGACTAAACCTAATGCTTTACAGACTACTTAATACTAGACATATATATCATAGTTGATTCGAATTGAATATTGTTTTTTTATATATCAACAGAGGTAGTAGCAGTTTTATAGTAATTAAATTAACAAGTAGTTGAATAACAAGTTACAGAATTATATTTTAGCATATTACACATAATGAGAATGAGACAAATTTTAGTTTTGAAATAATCTTATAAAATTTGGCAATTTTTAAGTTGATGGTGGTGATAGTATATAGTGTTTGTGTTGTTAGTTTTGGGAGATGAGGTGATTTCTAAGTAGTGCCTTGAATTGGTGTGTAGGCAGTGTTATAACTATAACTTGGGAAGAGGAAAGTCAGAATTCGCCAGGGAGTGAGAGCTTCCTTGCTGCCAGGCATGATGAACAAAGTGAACTGAGATGGTGTTCCCCACAATGCAATGCAGGTGCCCTGATTTTTTGTTTACTGCGTACACTGACCATGCAGACCCATTCTCTTAGATGTAGGCCTACCAGCCTTCTCGCTCTAAATTTGAAGATGCTAGAATTTTGGCATAGACCTGCAGCTTGGACCCTGGCTTCAAAGTCGTAGATGTACGGGACAGACCCTGAAAGGATTAAAATGCCACAGGGTTAAAAATAAAAACCTACCATATGATCCAATAAGTTTTGAAAAAGAAAATTGTGTTTTCTTCTGAAATTGATGAGATTATTTTTTCAGTGGTAATAAAACAAATAGAATTGAAATACAAGCAATACTTACATAATTGTGCAGCTGCAAAGTTGGCATTTTTGGCACTCGGACTGGAAATATCGAGTCCTGCCATTCAGTGTGTAAATATGTAAAGAGTACTTCATAACAAAAGTCAAGAAAGGTGGAAGGTGTAACTAAACTAAAAGTGTGCAGGGTTATCTTTTATACTCTAATATTAAGAGGCATATTTTCCAGTTGATAATGATTGCTCAAACCCTACACAAAAACAAGTTTTTTAGAATGGAATAATATTATCACTTACCTATGTCTGTATTTTTTATGATTACTGTAGATATTTATCATATTTTAATTTTTATATTTTATAACTGGAATGTATTCAGCTCATGCTCTTTCTCAGATATGTGATTGGGTTTGATAGTGTGGATGATGAAAGTAAACCTGAAACTTCAGTAATGGACAAAGACACTCTGCCTCCACAACTGTGGTCAAACATGGAGAATCCACCTTATGCCTACTACCTCTACTACATGTAAGATTACAGTTTCTGTTGATTAATTTTCGATTAATCTGTTTAGCACACAAAAAGTCAATTATCTGTATATCCTACATTAGTTTGTCATATTCTCCCATACGTAATGATTTATATATATATATATATATATATATATATATATATATATATATATATATATATATATATATATATATATATATATATATAGACACACACACATATATATGAATAAAAATTATTTTCATACCAGGTATGCTAATATGTGCACATTAAATCAACTGAGGTTAGAGCGATCTCTAAACACTTTTGTGTTACGGCCACACTGTGGTGAGGCTGGATCCATTCAGCACTTGGTAACTGGTTTTCTGCTCGCAGAAAATATTTCACATGGTTTACTTCTGCGCAAAGCTCCAGTATTGCAGTTCCTCTACTACCTGGCTCAAGTGAGTTATGATACAATGTAATTTTTCTTTATTATGTTGAAAATTACCCTTCAAACATTTTTAAGATTTTATATCTACATTATAATGAAGAGTTTTTGCTTTTTTTTTTTTTTGCAAATAAATAACATACTGTACTTATTTTCAAATTGTAGATATTAGGGGAAATTTATTTGTGTGCATCCAAAAAGTCTAGAGTTAAGTAGAGTTTCAGGCACAGTTAAACTAGACAAATACAGTGGACCCTCGACCAACGATATTAATCCGTTCCTGAGAGCTCATCGTTAATCGAAATTATCGTTAGTTGAGTTAATTTTCCCCATAAGAAATAATGGAAATCAAATTAATCCGTTCCTGACACCCCAAAGTATTGAAAAAAAAAAATTTTACCACATGAAATATTAATTTTAATACACACAAACTGAAGAAGACATGCACAGTTACATGACACTTACCTTTATTGAAGATCTGGTGATGATTGATGGGATGGGAGGAGGGGAGAGTATTGATGGTGTTAGTGTTTAGAAGGGGAATCCCCTTCCATTAGGACTTGAGGTAGTAAGTCCTTTTCCAGGGTTACTTCCCTTCTTCTTTTAATGCCACTAGGACCAGCTTCAGAGTCACTGGACCTCTGTCGCACAACATATCTGTCCATAGAGGCCTGTACCTCCCGTTCCTTTATGACATTTCTAAAGCGTTTCACAACATTGTCAGTGTACAGGTTGCCAACACGGCTTGCAGTAGCTGTGTGAGGGTGATTTTCATCAAAAAAGGTTTGCACTTTAAGCCACATTGCACACATTTCCTTAATCTTTCAAGTAGGCAACTTCTTCAATTTCTCTATCCCCTCCTCCGAAGCAGTTTCCTCAGGTGTGGCCTCTTGCTGTTGAAGATGATCTCTCAGCTCATCAGTGGTTAGTTCTTCATTGTCCTCCTCCACCAACTCTTCCACATCCTCCCCACTAACCTCCAACCCCAAGGACTTCCCCAATGCCACAATGGATTCCTCAACTGGCATAGGATTCCCAGGGTTAGCCTCAAACCCTTCAAAATCCCTTTTTTCTACACATTCTGGCCACAGTTTTTTCCAAGCAGAGTTCAAGGTCCTCTTAGTCACTTCCTCCCAAGCCTTACCTATAATGTTTACACAATTAAGGATGCTAAAGTGATCTCTCCAAAACTCTCTTAGAGTCAGTTGAGTTTCTGAGGTCACTACAAAGCACCTTTCAAACATAGCTTTTGTGTACAGTTTCTTAAAGTTTGCAATGACCTGCTGGTCCATGGGCTGCAGGAGAGGAGTGGTATTAGGAGGCAAAAACTTCAGCTTAATGAAGCTCATGTCCGCAGAAAGTCGCTCTGCCACGTCTGAAGGATGACCAGGAGCATTGTCTAATACCAGGAGGCACTTAAGGTCCAATTTATTTTCCAGGAGATAATTTTTTACAGTGGGGGCAAATGCATGGTGTAACCAGGCATAGAAAAAGTCCCTAGTGACCCATGCCTTACTGTTTGCCCTCCACAGCACACACAAATTAGCCTTGAGGACATTGTTTTTCCTGAACACTCTTGGAGTTTCAGAGTGATACACCAATAAAGGCTTCACTTTGCAATCACCACTAGCATTGGCACACATCAACAGAGTAAGCCTGTCTTTCATAGGCTTATGTTCTGGGTTTGCCTTTTCCTCCTGAGTAATGTAGGTCCTGCTTGGCATTTTCTTCCAAAACAGGACTGTTTCATCACAATTAAACACTTGTTCAGGTTTCAGTCCTTCACTGTCTATGTACTCCTTGAATTCCTGCACATATTTTTCAGCCGCTTTGTGGTCCGAACTGGCAGCCTCACCATGCCTTATCACACTATGTATGCCACTACGATTCTTAAATCTCTCAAACCAACCTTTGCTGGCCTTAAATTCACTCACATCATCACTAGTTGCTGGCATTTTTTTAACTAAATCGTCTTGCAACTTCCTAGCCTTTTCACATATGATTGCTTGAGAGATGCTATCTCCTGCTATATGTTTTTCATTTATCCACACCAATAACAGTCTCTCAACATCTTCTATCACTTGCAATCTCAGTTTCGAAAACATAGTTGCACCTTTGGCAAGAACAGCTTCCTTGATTGCCGTTTTCTTGCCCACAATAGTAGCGATGGTTGATTGGGGCTTTGTGTACAACCTGGCCAGCTTGGAGACACGCACTCCACTTTCATACTTAGCAATGATGTCTTTCCTCATATCCATAGTAATTCTCACCCTTTTTGCTGTAGGGTTGGCACTAGAAGCTTTCTTGGGGCCCATGGTGACTTATTTTGCAGGTGCAATCACTACAAACGCTGTGATAATATGAAATGTTCCGATTGTATGTTTGGATGGGACTGCTGTGGCTGGCTGTCTTGTAAACGCCTGCACCCACGGGACAAGTGAGGCGCGCTCAGGCCACAACTGGATGCGTCTCGAACAGAACGAATAGCGTTGGTCAGGTTTTTTAGCGCTAGTCGAGGCAAAATTTTTGTGTTAAAATGTATCGCTAGTCGGATTTAACGTTAGACGATGCCAACGTTGGTCGAGGGTCCACTGTATCTCCAACAAATGCCTGATCATTCAGGCCTTGAAAGGTATGTGGACCAGCGGGCCACCAGCAGCAACAGACTGGTTCACCAGGCAAGCACCAGACAAGCCTGGCCCTGGGACAGGCTCTGGGAGTAGAGAAACTCCTGAAGTACAGTCATACCCCGCTTTACGTCATTTCAGCCTGTGTCAAATTCGCCCTTATGTCACTTTTCTAGAGTAAATTTCAGTTCAGTAAGTGTCATTAACATCTGACTTTACGTCACTCAGCAACATCACCTACATCATAATAAAAGGACGTGAAATAAATAAATTTTTAATTAAAATACAGTGGACCCCCGCTTAACGATCACCTCCCAATGCGACCAGTTATGTAAGTGTATTTATGTAAGTGCGTTTGTATGTGTATGTTTGCGGGTCTGAAATGGACTAATCGACTTCACAATATTCCTTATGGGAACAAATTCGGTCAGTACTGGCACCTGAACATCCTTCTGGAATGAAAAAATATCGTGAACCGGGGGTCCACTGTATACAGTAGGACCCCCGTATCCGTGGTGGATACATTCCAAGGACCTGCCGTGGATACCAAAACTGTGGATAGTAGCAAAACCTATATGTAAGTCCTATACATACCTATTATAAAGTTTAACTGATAAATTATGCATAATAAGTGGAGAATTATCACTTTTTCACTGATGGGAAGCACTTCACAGCTTCTCTTAGTCTTTGAAGAATTGCCAATTTTTCTGCCTTTGCAAAATTATGAGGTATTTTTGGACACTGGATAACTGAAACCATGAATACCAAATCGATACAGGGGTTCTACTGTATTTGAAATAAATATAACACATAAAAAATAACAATAAAAGATAAAAGAAGCTTAAAAAGAATTTAATTCCTTTTTTGTCACTTTCAGCATGTGTGCTGACTGAGTGCTATGATTGCTTCGCAGATACTACAAGATATGGCATTTAAAATATAAAAGCACAATCCACAAACACAGCTAGCTCCTAGACACTTACGAACAGAATGCTGGGATGGGGAAGGTGGTATATCTTTCCTGTGGAGACAGTGGTCTCACTCACAGCAAGGCAGTGACCTGAGCTAGGGAAATATCCCTTGGGCGATGCTTCAGATTTTTTCCCCTCCCACAAACCAAACCATGTTAAATTAATTTTATGAAGGGTTGTATGGAATTTTGCCACAATTTTTCAGTAGTGTAATATCCAAAACGTGTCAAACAAATCTGTATAATATAAGGGTTTACTGTATTTTTAAGGCATTACATCTGGTTTACGTCAAAAACCAGGTTACATCATGGTTCTTGGAACTAATTAATGACATATGACTGGGTATGACTGTATATCAAAAACATGTCAAAGTGCAAGACTATTAGGATAGCATTTTGCTCATGCATAACAAAATGTCTTAAATCTTTGTGTTTTAAGTATCTTAGTATTACCCTCAGAGGGCTGAGGAGGGGTTGTTGAGGTGGTTTGGTCATTTAGAAAGGATTGAGCAAAATAGGATGACTTGCAGGGTGTATAAATCTGTAGTGGAGGGAAGAAGGGGTAGGGGTCATACTAGGAAAGAATGGAGGGAGGGGGTAAAAGAGGTTTTGTGTGCAAGGGGCTTGGACATAAAGCAGGCATGTGTCAGCATGTTCGATAGGAGTAAGTGGAGACTAATGGTTGTTAGGACTTGATGAGCTGTTGGAGTGTGGGCAGGGATTCAGGGAAACTGGTTAGCCAGACTTGAGTTCTGGGCATGGGAACTACAATGCCTGCACTTTAAAGGAGGGGGTTAGGATATTTGCCATTTGGAGTGACTTCTGAACTGTTGTATCTGCGTGCCTCTGCAAAGACAGTGATTATTGTGATTGTTGGTGAAAGTGTTTCTTTTTTGAGCTACCCTGCCTTGGTGGGAGATGGCCAGCATGTTGGAAAAAAAAAAAATCATTCTGCCTACCAGTTACTTAGAAGGATGGGTAAGGGAGGTGGAGGTCAGTAGATCATCTGATTTATGATGTCCATTCATTTATTCGTAAAGACAGTTATGGATTGAATGATGGTTATGTTTTATTCTCTGAATTTCCCTACCTTGATCAGAAAATGTTAATGTGTTAAAAAATTGTAATATTATTATTTAACTAAGCTTTTTACTTTACAGATTGGTATAGCTATGTCACCTCTCTCCAATAATTCACTATTCCTGAACTACCATCGCAACCCTTTGCCAGAGTATTTGGCACGAGGCCTCTTAATATCTTTATCCACTGATGATCCACTCCAGTTCCACTTCACTAAAGAACCTCTCATGGAAGAATATTCTATTGCAACCCAAGTTTGGAAGCTCTCCCAAACTGATATGTGTGAACTGGCCAGAAACTCTGTTCTCATGAGTGGCTTTGAACATGAGGTATGATTTGCCTAGTTTTTAGTTTTTGATGTTGAACAAACCGTTAAAAAAACATGTTTGTCATTGAGTTTAGTGAGCACTGCTAGGTCATTATTTCGGACTTTGGTATCTTATATCTAGGAAAAGTTGAATTTAATAACCCTTTGACTGTTTTGGTCGTATATATACGTCTTACGAACCAGTGTGTTTGACGTATGTATGCTCCAAAAGTCTAGTGGCTTCAAATCAAGCGGGAGAAAGCTAGTAGGCCCATATGTGAGAGAATGGGTCTGTGTGGTCAGTGTGCACAGTATAAAAAATCCTGCAGCACGCAGTGCATGAGAAAAAAAAAACTCCAACCATGTTTTTGGATTAAAATGCCAAATTTGAGGTGTATTTTCAAATAGTATTTATGGTTGTATTCTTGTTTTCTTGGTCTCATTTGATAGAATGGAAGACATTATAGAAACAAAAATGATTTTGATTGGTTTCATGATGAAAAGTACCTTGAAATTGAGCTAAAATAAGAGGAAATGTTCAATTTTTGCCGACATTCAAGAGTATGCAATGTCCAATGAATGTTCAACT
Source organism: Cherax quadricarinatus (assembly GCF_038502225.1). Classification (NCBI taxonomy): domain Eukaryota; kingdom Metazoa; phylum Arthropoda; class Malacostraca; order Decapoda; family Parastacidae; genus Cherax; species Cherax quadricarinatus. The sequence goes on along the minus strand of NC_091309.1, from coordinate 1,612,213 downwards.
AGCCAGTCTGATATGCAGTCATGAATGGGTTGACATTATTTATACAATTATTACAATAATGCAGTAGTCTGTATAACAGTAAATCTTCTATTTTTTGTGTGAATAAAAATTCAAAATAGAAAGCAAGAGTAATATAAGAGGGGCCTGGAGATGTGACTGATGAGCAGAGAAAATGTTATTTTAGTGCCAGGAATGTCTGCATTGTTCATTCTGGACCCTATTTTGAAATTGGCATCTTTTTTAATTTGCGTGAAATTGGCCAGATTGCCAATTTCTGACCACTTTATTGGGTAGTTGAAATCGGTAAATGGGTGGTTTCTTGTACTCAGTCGATAGACCAAATGGAGTTCTAAAGAAATAGCTATGAGTTTGGTCGACTGGAACAACAGAATTGGCCAAAAATAGGGTTCAGAGTGGGTGAAATCGCCAATGCGTAAATATCTCTGAGATCGCTAACTTCGTAAGAGCATAATTATGTAAGTTTTCCATCAAATTTCATAATTTTGGTGTCATTACCATTGGGAAAAGATTCTCTATCATTTCATAAGATTTTTTTTTTTTTTTTTTTTTTTTTTGCGACACAGAGAGACACTTTAGGATTGGGGGTTGCGACAGTCAAAGGGTTAAATATTCTTGAACATCACACTCTTTAGTGAGCACCACACACTGTGGCAAATACCACATTCTGCAATGAACACCACACTGTAGTAAACTGTTCTTTGTAGTGAACATTATGCTCTGTAATGATCACTATTTTCCGTAGCCTTTTCCAAGTCCAGACCCCCTGATCTGAAGCATGGTCCAAGAATTAAAAAAAAAAAATATTTTTTCTTGTGAAATGGTAGAGAATCATTTTCTGAAGATAATAAAACAAAAAGTACGAAATTTGATGGAAAATTGATGAAATTACGCTATCACGAATTTTGCTGTGTCAATGTCATGTGGGTTTTCGATACGTGGATGGGGTAAGAATACTCAAGTAGGCTGGTAGTACGTATAATATATATCGGGAAGTATGGGAAGCGCCAACAGCCGACCTGTCTCTCTCTGCTGCCTACTACGACTGACCCATAGTGCCTACAGGTGAGGGTGTTTGAAATCCTGCTATGGTCAGCAGCAATATGAATACAGTCAATGATTCACACAAACGGTTGGTAGTGAGTCATCTACTGGTACACTGGTTACTGGTAACTGGTTGCTAGGAACTGGTACTACTACTGAGAGCTCGGCGACGCTAACGTATGTCGTCCCGACATACAACTAATACAAACTAGAGACGGCAGGTGTACGGCTTGGGCTGATTCTATACAATGTCAAAGTACACAACAATTGAACATTATAACATACATAAATAGAATATTGGAATGGAAGCTTATGTAATTGAAACTTCAATGAAACTGTAATGAAATACAAGGTATAATATAGCACAACTCATCGAATGAAACTCAACGTTGGGATTACACAATAGAAGTGATAAAAAAAAATTTGATCGATCGATCTATATTCATGTGATCTACGGATTCTGAGGAAGGAATATATACAAAGAAAGAAGTGTTTAACAGAAAGGCAGATTCGGTGCACTCAAATCTAGACTGTTAACTCTCAGAATTCGGAGAGAACGTGAACACAAAAAAAAAATTCTTGAATACTGATAAGTTGATACTGTAATTATTCATCTATACAGGTTATTTACATTTAACCCCAACTCTGCTAGGGTGAGATTGACATATGCAGAGTGCTTCCCATACTTCCCGATACATATTATACGTACTACCAGCCTACGTGAGTATTCTTACCCCATCCACGTATCGAAAACCCACATGACATCAGCAGTATTTATGCACTGGTGATGCACACTATTGGGAGGTGATCGTTAAGCAGGGGTCCACTGTATACCTTCTATTTTATCTGAATACAAGAAACTAATTCAAGTGATCAGAAATTGGCAATTTGGCCAGTTTCACACAAATTTCAAAATAGGGTTCAGAATAAACAATACAGGCATTCCTGGCACTAAAATAACATTTCCTCTGTTCATTAGTTATGCTCCCAGGCTTTACACATGACTTCCATTTTTAATTTTTATTCACAAAAAATATATTTTCTGTCATGCATTATTGTAATAATTGTATAAATAATGTCACCGCATTTGTGAACGCATGTTAGACTGACAAGTGGATGTGTATTAGACAAGTTACGTAATCTGTTTACTCTGGAATATCAGCAAAAATCAAGTATTTTTGTTAGTTTGAGCTCAATTTCAAGCTATTTTCAGTTCTTAAACCAATCAAAATCATCTCTATTTCTGTAATATATCTTCATTTCTATCAAATGAGACCAAGAAACTGTGAATACAACCATAAAAAACATACAAAATACACAGCAAAATTGCAGTTTTAAATAAAAAACATGGTCACAGTTTTTTCTCATTATGCACTGCATGCTGCAGGATTTTTTTTATATGGTGCACACTTGCCACACACCAGTTGTTTCATTTCTAGTCTCAAATTTATAGCTCACAGCTCATCTGAGTGAGCTGAGCTCATGGCATAGAACTACTGCACTGACACAAAAGAGGGTAGTGAACATTATGCTCTGTAGTGAACACTGTGCTCTGTAGTGAACACTATGTAGTGAGCACTATGCTCTGTAGTGAACACTGTGCTCTATAGTGTGTAGCAAACACTGAAGTGGAACAAGGTTTAGTCACTGAACATGTTGCAGATATGTCTTGTTTCAGCTTGGTCAGGGTGATATTTTTCAACAAAAGTTTGCAACTTATTCCACTTTGCACACATGTCCTTAATCACTGAAGAAGGCACCTTCTCCCGTCTCTCTTCCTCCTCCTCCTCTGAAGCAGTTTCCTCAGCTGCAGTCTGTTGAAGGTCTTGCAACTCTTCAGTAGTTAGCTCTTCCCTGTGGTCCTCCACCAACTCTTCCACATCCTGGCCACTCACATCCAACCCCATGGACTTCCCCAAAGACATGATACATTCCACAACAAGCATAGGGTCAACAGGGTCAGCCTCAAACTCTTCAAAATCTTTGTCGAGGACACTTTCTGACCACAGTTTTCTCCAAGCAGAGTTCATAGTCCTGGAAGTCACTTCCTTTGGGCCCATAGTGGCTTATTTCACATTCACAATCAATAAACAAGCACTAAAATTGCAAAATGTTTTCGATGAATACTCACAAAACCAGTGATAGAGCCAGGCTGAAGCGGTGTCCCGGCGGGTGGACGCATCTGATATGTGCGATTCCCGGGACAAGGTCCAAAATTTGAAGCAAAATTTTGCACAAAAAAGTGTGTGAAATCCGAAAAGTCCGTTATCCGGTGCGTGCGAAATCCAGGGTTCCACTGTATTTCCAGTCATGGTATTGTGCCTTTTTATTCTTTATAAATTATAGACTTTAAGGTGAGATGTGGCCCCTGAAATGCATATTAACAGCATTGTTTTATTTCAGATCAAACAGTTTTGGATTGGACCCAATTACACACGTGAAGGTGTGGCTGGAAATGACATTAAGCGGACCAATGTTCCCAACATCCGTGTGGCTTACAGGTACATATTTTTCATTTCCCTTAATCTTTCACATTTAAATATTGAAATTATAGTAATAAACTAATTTTGGGACCTGACAATCTGTTGGAGTGTGAGCAGGGTAATATTTAGTGAAGGGATTCAGGGAAACCAGTTATTTTTATATAGCCGGACTTGAGTCCTGGAAATGGGAAGTACAATGCCTGCACTCTAAAGGAGGGGTTTGGGATATTGGCAATTTGGAGGGATATTTTGTGTATCTTTATACGTATATGCTTCTAAACTGTTGTATTTTGAGCACCTCTGCAAAAACAGTGATTATGTGTGAGTGAGGTGAAAGTGTTGAATGATGATGAAAGTATTTTCTTTTTGGGATTTTCTTTCTTTTTGAGTCACCTTGCCTCGGTGGGAGACGGCCGACTTGTTAAAAAAAAAACGTAAATTAATGTAAAAATATGAGAAAAAAAGGTATATCAGCAACATTTCTGCATGCAGCAGGACTCCATGTTATCGTCAGGTGAACATCCAGCACCAGCTTTGCAGCCTTATATCTCAGTAATTACTGGAACTAAAATTTTTTTGGTCTTATTAAACATAGAAAATTGCCCTCTTTATTTAAAAAGAAAATTTTAAGTATTCAGAGTGCTAGCAGTGAAAATGTAGATCAATGTTTGGGCAGTTTAAGGGTTAAGGGGTTAAATATGAGGAGAAATCTGTAAAAAATATCAGTCTTCAAATTTTGTCAAAAACAAACAACTTTCTTCCAAACACTCAACAAATTGTTCAAGAGAGAAGCCTACTAATCCAATGAACATTGTTGTACGTAAGTAGTCCAGTGTAGACCATTGAACATTGTTATACATATGTAGTCCTATGTACACAATGAAAATTGTTGTACATAAGTACAGGTCTCTCTCCACACTCGTGAGTTCCACTTTCACAGGCTTTGAACATTCGCGAATGCCCAGCCACCCAATCATGATGTGTATATATAATATTTTATGATGTTTTCATGTGTTTTATGATTGTTCGTGGTTCAACAGGTTAAGGAAGCAGTACTGTTTGGCTAAGTAAATGCTGTTATTATACAGTGGACCCCAGGTATTCGATATTAATCCATTCCTGAGAGCTCATCGAATACCGAAAATATTGAAAAGCGAATCAATTTTCCTCATAAGAAATAATGGAAATCAAATTAATCCGTGCAAGACACCCAAAAGTATGAAAAAAAAAAATTTACCACATGAAATATTAAGTTTAATGCAATAGAATAATTACAATAACAACAATAACAATAGAATAATTGACACTTACCTTTAATGAAGATCTGGTGATGATTGATGGGATGGGAGGAGAGGAGAGGTGTTAGTGTTTAGAAGGGGAATCCCCTTCCATTAGGACTTGAGGTAGTAAGTCCTTTTCCGGGGTTACTTCCCTTCTTCTTTTAATGCCACTAGGACCAGCTTGAGAGTCACTGGACTTTTGTCGCACAACATATCTGTCCATAGTGGCCTGTACCTCCCATTCCTTTATGACATTCCTAAAGTGTTTCACAACATTGTCAGTGTAATAGTCACCAGCACGGCTTGCAATAGCTGTGTTAGAGTGATTGTCATCAAAAAAGGTTTGCATTTTAAGCCACATTGCACACATTTCCTTAATCTTTCAAGTAGGCAACTTCTTCAATTTCTCTATCCCCTCCTCCGAAGCAGTTTCCTCAGGTGTGGCCTCTTGCTGTTGAAGATGATCTCTCAGCTCATCAGTGGTTAGTTCTTCATTGTCCTCCTCCACCAACTCTTCCACATCCTCCCCACTAACCTCCAACCCCAAAGACTTCCCCAATGCCATAATGGATTCCTCAACTGGCATAGACTTCTCAGGGTTAGCCTCAAATCCTTCAAAATCCCTTTTGTCTACACATTCTGGCCATAGTTTTTTCCAAGCAGAGTTCAAGGTCCTCTTAGTCACTTCCTCCCAAACCATACCTATAAGGTTTATACAATTGAGGATACTAAAGTGATCCTTCCAAAACTCTTTTAGAGTCAGTTGAGTTTCTGTGGTCACTACAAAGCACTTTTGAAACATAGCTTTTGTGTACAGTTTCTTGAAGTTGGAAATGACCTGCTGGTCCATGGGTTGCAGGAGAGGAGTGGTATTAGGAGGCAAAAACTTGACCTTAATGAAGCTCATGTCCCCAGAGAGTCGCTCTGCCAAGTCTGTCGGATGACCAGGGGCATTGTCTAATACCAGGAGGCACTTAAGGTCTAATTTCTTTTCAATTAGGTAATTTTTCACAGTGGGGGCAAATGCATGGTGTAACCAGTCATAGAAAAAATCCCTAGTGACCCATGCCTTACTGTTTTCCCTCCACAGCACACACAAATTAGCCTTGAGGACATTGTTTTTCCTGAATACTCTGGGAGTTTCAGAGTGATACACCAATAAAGGCTTCACTTTGCAACCACCACTAGCATTGGCACACATCAGCAGAGTAAGCCTGTCTTTCATAGGCTTATGTCCTGGGAGTGCCTTTTCCTCCTATGTAATGTAGGTCCTGCTTGGCATTTTCTTCCAAAACAGGCCTGTTTCGTCGCAATTAAACACTTGTTCAGGTTTAAATTCTTCACTGTCTGTGTAATCCTTGAATTCCCTCACATATTTTTCAGCTGCTTTTTGGTCTGAACTGGCAGCCTCACCATGCCTAATCACACTATATATGCCACTACGATTCTTAAATCTTTCAAACCAACCTTTGCTGGCCTTAAATTCACTCACATCAGCACTAGTTGCAGGCAATTTCTTTACCAAATCGTCATGCAACTGCCTAGCCTTTTCACAAATGATCGCTTGAGAGATGCTATCTCCTACTATCTGTTTTTCATTTATCCACACCAATAACAGTCTCTCAACATTTTCTAACACTTGCTGTCACTGTTTCGTAATCACAGTTGCACCTTTTGCAAGAACAGCTTCCTTGATTGCCATTTTCCTGGTCACTATAGTAGAGATGGTTGATTGGGGTTTACTATACAACCTGACCAGCTCCGACACATGCACTCCACTTTCATACTTTGCAATTATCTCTTTCTTCATTTCAGTAGTCATTAGCACCTTTTTTCTTAAAGGGTTGGCAGTAATAGAATCAGACTAAGTAAAAACTCATAAAACGTACCTGGGGATGTAGGAGGGGCCTTTCATGTTCTCAGGAAAATCTTAAAAAAATCAAGTATATCTGTTACTTTGAGCCTGATTTCAAACTACTTGTGGCCCTGAAACCAACCAAAATCCTCCCTATTTCGGTAGTATGTTTTTCAAATGATACCAAGGAACAGCCAATAAAACCATAAAAACACTTCGAAGTTGCTATTTTTAAACCAAACACAAGGTAAGAGGTTCACTTTTCCCATCGTGCACTGTGTGAGGGCAGAATTTTTTCTATACATTGCACACTCATTGCACAGACTCATTCTCTCATATCTAGGCCAAAATTTATCTGAGAGAGCTGAGCTCAAAACGTAGATCTACTTAAGCAACCCTGGCGCCAGTAACATTGATCTACGTATGAGACAATGAATAAATGCTGCAGTCAGATTATAGATAGCACTTCTGCATTAGAAATATAAAAGCCTCTTACTACTATGTATTCACTTTGCACTCAGGCTAAATGAAATTTACAGTTTTATTAAGGAGATTGTTTTCCATGTAATAACTAGAAAATGCATTTTCTGATAGGCTTTTGTGTCTTATGGACTTCTGTATCTCATCATCCATGTTGCTACCACGTGTATTGCATATGCTGCTAAGAAATTGGGTTGCAAGGTATTCAGACCTTTGATTTCTCACATTTCCTTGACCATTACATTCAGTACTAAATTTTGTCACCAGGAAATACAGAAGAGTAACTCTTGGTTATTTTAATGTTTGGGGCAATAAAACTGTATACTGTACTTCTCTGTGTTCCACAGCTCAAGATCTAATCTAAAGACAGCTTTCATTTTTTTTTTTTTCCAAAATTGTCTCGGTATGTGAGATCACTAGCAGTGTTGCTGGTCTGAGATAACAATTACACGTATTTTAGTCAAACTGCAATTGGGTTTCTGATCATCTTGCTTTCATTGCTGTCACTTATTGGAACCAATACTCTTTTAACTGAGTTTTGGTTACACCAGGCTTAGAATCATCTCATAGACAAGTGCCTAGTGGCAAAATTTTCCAGTCACGCTGATAATCTAACATCTTTTGATGGTCCTGTACAAGAGAAGATGATGGCACAATTTTTTGACTTCTACTTGAATGTGCTAATTCTGCCATCGTGTCTGAAAGTTCAAATTGTACATAACTCACAGTTTTGATATTTAATTCAGATTGTATTTATGTGTAAACATGTTCTTGTGGTAGGCAAAAGAATAATTAGTTTCTTGTAATTTTTCAGACATGAGACACTACTTGATGAGCTGGCGAACATCTTCCAACATCCAAGTGATAAAGAAGAAATTTGAACATGCACAGTGCTGTGAAGTTATGCAGTGTCCAGTTGTTTAACATTTATATACAAAGTTTAGCAGAGCTAACTGATCCATACAGGTTTATAGTGATTATTATATTTAGAAAGTTTATAACCTACCCTAGAATATATTATACCTACGCTTAAGAAATTGTCTTTAATTGAATACAGTAGGGCCCCACTTATACGGCAGGTTAAGTTCCAGGCTACCGCCATAAAGCGGAAAACAAACACACAAACAAACACACACACACACACACACACACACACACACACACACACACACACACACACACACACACACACGGGGCCAGGAGCTCGGACTCGGGGCCAGGAGCTCGGTCTCGACCCCCGCAACCTCAACTAGGTGAGTACACACACACACACACACACACACACATATACACACACACACATGCACACACACACACACACACACACACACACACACACACACACACACACACACACACACACACACACACACACACACACACACACACACACACACACACACACACACACGGGGCCAGGAGCTCGGACTCGGGGCCAGGAGCTCGGACTCGACCCCTGCAACCTCAACTAGGTGAGTACTAGGTGAGTACACACACACACACACATGCACACACACACACATGCACACACATACACATGCACACACACACACATGCACACACACACACACACACACACACACACACACACACACACACACACACACACACACACACACACACACACACACACACACACACACACACACACACACACACACACACACACTGCATATAAATGCCAGCTAACAAGTTTACACTAACATATATAAAAATAGGCATTAAAAAACAATAAAGTAAAATATACATATAGTACACTCATTACTTACCTTAAAATATGTGTAGTCTTAATGTAGGATGAGAGGTGAGTAGTATTTATTGTAGAAGTCAAGTGATAGGTATGGTAGCTCGCCCAGATACCACAACTACACATGGTAGCTCACCCAGATACCACAACTATACAACATTTAAAGTACCCCAGAGCAATAAAATACACAAACATTATACTCATTACTTACCTTAAAATATGTGTAGTCTTAATGCAAGGTGAGAGGTGAATATTTATTGTAGAAAGGTGTGGTAGCTCCCACACCAGCTACCACACCTACAAAAAATATGTGACTTAACCCCTAAATTGTGCAAACGTAGATCTGTGTTTGCACACGTAGTGCTCCGAACATAGATCTGTTTTTTTACATTGTTTCTTATGGAGAAAATTAAGGTCGGAGCTCTACGCGCACAAACGTAGATCTACGTTTGGACAGTTTAAGGGTTAAATTTAAAGCTCCCCAGAGCAATTACTATTTTTTTTTTTTTTTTTTTCAACAAGTCGGTCGTCTCCCACTGAGGCAGGGTGACCCAAAAAAGAAAGAAAATCCCCAAAAAGAAAATACATTCATCATCATTCAACACTTTCACCACACTCACACATTATCACTGCTTTTGCAGAGGTGCTCAGAATACAACAGTTTAGAAGCATATACGTATAAAGATACACAACATATCCCTCCAAACTGCCAATATCCCAAACCACTCCTTTAAAGTGCAGGCATTGTACTTCCCATTTCCATTCCCATTCCCATTTCAATTACTATTATTATTATTATTATTACCATCAACATACCTTGTTCACTGAGTTTAATCATTTCTAACAAGTACCCATTGATGCCATCGTAAACAAGATGCCGAGAATGTAAACTGTAAACAAACATGAATACGTATTAATACCTGTCCAGTTCTGGTTCATTCACATTTCATTCTGCATACAAATGAAGCTTTTACCATGAATGTTATGAGTGAGAAGAAGCTGGATGTCCTGGCTTTAAGTGAAACAAAGCTGAAGGGGGTGGGAGAGTTTCAGTGGAGAGGAATAAATGGGATTAGGTCAGGGGTTTCAAATAGAGTTAGAGCTAAAGAAGGAGTAGCAATAATGTTGAAGGATAAGATATGGCAGGAAAAGAGGGACTGTAAATGTATTAATTCAAGGATTATGTGGAGTAAAATAAAGGTTGGATGTGAAAAGTGGGTTATAGTAAGCGTATATGCACCTGGAGAAGAGACAAGTGTAGAGGAGAGAGAGAGATTTTGGGAAATGTTGAGTGAATGCGTGGGGAGTTTTGAACCAAGTGTGAGAGTACTTGTGGTTGGGGATTTCAATGCTAAAGTGGGTAAAAATGTTGTGGAGGGAGTAGTAGGTAAATTTGGGGTGCCAGGGGTAAATGTAAATGGGGAGCCTTTAATTGAGCTATGTGTAGAAAGAGATTTGGTAATAAGTAATAAATATTTTATGAAAAAGAGGATAAATAAATATACAAGGTATGATGTAGCACATAATGAAAGTAGTTTGTTAGATTATGTATGGGTGGATAAAAGGTTGATGGGTAGGCTCCAGGATGTACATGTTTATAGAGGGGCAACTGATATATTGGATCATTATTTAGTTGTAGCTACAATTAGAGTAAGAGGTAGATGGGACAAGAGGAAGGTGGCAACAACAAGTAGGAGGGAAGTGAAAGTGTATAAACTAAGGGAGGAGGAAGTTCGGGCGAGATATAAGCGACTATTGGCAGAAAGGTGGGCTAGTGCAAAGATGATTAGTGGGGGGGGGGTTGAGGAGAGTTGGATGCATTTTAAAAATGCAGTATTAGAATGTGTGGCAGAAGTTTGTGATTATAAGAGGGTGGGGGCAGGAGGAAAGAGGAGTGATTGGTGGAATGATGAAGTAAAGGGTGTGATAAAAGAGAAAAAGTTAGCTTATGAGAGGTTTTTACAAAGGAGAAATGTTAAAAGAAGAGCAGAGTATATAGAGAGTAAAAGAAAGGCGAAGAGAGTGGTGAGAGAGTGCAAAAGGAGATCAGATGATAGAGTGGGAGAGGCACTGTCAAGAAATTTTAATGAAAAGAAAAAATTTTGGATTGAGTTAAAGAACTTAAGAAAGCCTAGGGAACATGTGGATTTGTCAGTTAAAAACAGAGTAGGGGAGTTAGTAGATGGGGAGAGGGAGGTATTAGGTAGATGGCGAGAATATTTTGAGGAACTTTTAAATGTTGAGGAAGAAAGGGAGGCGGTAATTTCATGCACTGGCCAGGGAGGTATACCATCTTTTAGGAGTGAAGACGAGCAGAATGTAAGTGTGGGAGAGGTACGTGAGGCATTACGTAGAATGAAAGGGGGTAAAGCAGCTGGAACTGATGGGATCATGACAGAAATGTTAAAAGCAGGGGGGGATGTAGTGTTGGAGTGGTTGGTACTGTTGTTTAATAAATGTATGAAAGAGGGGAAGGTACCTAGGGATTGGCGGAGAGCATGTATAGTCCCTTTATATAAAGGGAAGGGGGACAAAAGAGATAGTAAAAATTATAGAGGAATAAGTTTGCCGAGTATACCAGGAAAAGTGTACGGTAGGGTTATAATTGAAAGAATTAGAGGTAAGACAGAATGTAGGATTGCGGATGAGCAAGGAGGTTTCAGAGTGGGTAGGGGATGTGTAGATCAAGTGTTTACATTGAAGCATATATGTGAACAGTATTTAGATAAAGGTAGGGAAGTTTTTATTGCATTTATGGATTTAGAAAAGGCATATGATAGAGTGGATAGGGGAACAATGTGGCAGATGTTGCAAGTACATGGAATAGGTGGTAAGTTACTAAATGCTGTTAAGAGTTTTTGTGAGAATAGCGAGGCTCAGGTTAGGGTGTATAGAAGAGAGGGAGACTACTTCCCGGTAAAAGTAGGTCTTAGACAGGGATGTGTAAAGTCACCATGGTTGTTTAATACATTTATAGATGGGGTTGTAAAAGAAGTAAATGCTAGGGTGTTCGGGAGAGGGGTGGGATTAAATTATGGGGAATCAAATACAAAATGGGAATTGACACAGTTACATTTTGCTGATGATACTGTGCTTATGGGAGATTCTAAAGAGAAATTGCAAAGGTTAGTGGAAGAGTTTGGGAGTGTGTGTAAAGGTAGAAAGTTGAAAGTGAACATAGAAAAGAGTAAGGTTATGAGGGTATCAAATGATTTGGATAAAGAAAAATTGGATATCAAATTGGGGAGAAGGAGTATGGAAGAAGTGAATGTTTTCAGATACTTGGGAGTTGACGTGTCGGCGGATGGATTTATGAAGGATGAGGTTAATCATAGAATTGATGAGGGAAAAAAGGTGAGTGGTGCATTGAGGTATATGTGGAGTCAAAAAACGTTATCTATGGAGGCAAAGGCAAAGAAGAGAATGTATGAAAGTATAGTAGTGCCAACACTCTTATATGGGTGTGAAGCTTGGGTTGTGAATGCAGCAGCGAGGAGGCGGTTGGAGGCAGTGGTGATGTCCTGTCTAAGGGCAATGTGCGGTGTAAATATTATGCAGAAAATTCAGAGTGTGGAAATTAAGAGATGGTGTGGAGTTAATAAAAGTATTAGTCAGAGGGCTGAAGAGGGGTTGTTCAGGTGGTTTGGTCATTTAGAGAGAATGGATCAAAGTAGAATGACATGGAGAGCATTTAAATCTGTAGGAGAAGGAAGGCGGGGTAGGGGTCATCCTCAAAAAGGTTGGAAGGAAGGGGTAAGGGAGGTTTTGTGGGTGAGGGGCTTGGACTTCCAGTGTGTTAGATAGGAGTGAATGGAGACGAATGGTATTTGGGACCTGACGATTTGTTGGTGTGTGAGCAGGGTAATATTTAGTGAAGGGATTCAGGGAAACCGGTTATTTTCATATAGCCGGACTTGAGTCCTGGAAATGGGAAGTATAATGCCTGCACTCTAAAGGAGGGGTTTCGGGATATTAGCAGTTTGGAGGGATATGTTGTGTATCTTTATACGTATATGCTTCTAAACTGTTGTGTTCTGAGCACCTCTGCAAAAACAGTGATAATGTGTGAGTGAGGTGAAAGTGTTGAATGATGATGAAAGTATTTTCTTTTTGGGGATTTTCTTTCTTTTTTGGGTCACCCTGCCTCGGTGGGAGACGGCCGACTTGTTGAAAAAAAAAAAAAATAAACACATTGTGTAAAAGTTGTCTTCATGTTGGTGCAGTAGAATAAATAACAGCAACACTCCCATTTTCGTGCAGCACACCACTTTTAGAGGTAATGACGCTCTGAGCAAAGGCATACAAAAGGAATAATTTTCTACAGTTATCCCCAGTAATACTATTGTTTACACATTTTCTCTGGTGTTGGACTAGAGAAAATATAATTCTCTCCGTCACTCACAACAAGCCACTCAGCTACCACATCTCATATTTGTCAATTTTTTCTACTGTAGGTGAATGTATTATGCTTATATGTTATGTAACATGTTTCTTAAATAATTTTGAAAAAATATCATAGCTGGATTAATGAAAATGCCTATATTAATGTAATATACAACATTTAAAGCACCCCAGTGTTTATTATACGTATTTATTATTAATGTGGCATCTTCAACACTGAGTGAGACACTCTTAGTGATTTTAATGTGTACCTGCACACCAGCACAGTGTGTAAGTTACAGGTACACAAGTATAATTATCAGAGTACAGCCTCTCCTCACTTACTGACGTACTTGTTTACCAACAACTTGGAGTTACGACAGCCTCTCTGATGAGTTGTTATTGTATACTGTACAAAACCTTGGGGTCATGAACGAGCAGTGCAGCATCTCAGCATCAAGCATCTTAATCTCCTTCATACAGTCACTCAGTACACTAGCTTTCACAGTCTCCAAGACTTCATATTTGTGAAAATAAATGGTATAAAATACCGACACAATGGAAACATAAACACATATGCAGTTTAATGTGATCCTTTATTGACAATGTTTCGCCCACACAGTGGGCTTTTTCAAGTCACAAACAGATCTACCTGGGGTGGAAGGAATGGGAGTATTTATAGTCAGGTTCAGAATGTTGAAGTCAGGTGGAGAATGCTGCATCTGAATATCTGCCGGGTGGGGTTATAGAGTCTTGGGTAGCTTGGCAGGGGTATTGGACAAGTTGTGAGTAGACCTTCTGCAGTGTTCTATGTTCTTATGTGGGATAGCGATGAAGAAGTTTCTTGGCAAGTGGTTCAGCTATGTTATAGAAGCCATTGTTCTGGTTGAAATTGTTGGTTATAGAGATAAGCGATGATTCCAGGATTCTTCGGTATTGAATGTTGTCTTCTGTGGCGATAAGTCTTGAGTTTCTGTAGTTAATTAAATGGTTGTGTGAATTGTGATGTTGTACACAGGCATTCCTTGTATCATCAGTCCTGCTTGCGTATTGGTGTTCTGAAATACGTGTTTGGAGGTCTCTTGATGATACAAGGAGTGCCTGTGTACAACATCACAATTCACACAACCATTTAATTAACTACAGAAACTCAAGACTTATCGCCACAGAAGACAACACTCAATACCGAAGAATCCTGGAATCATCGCTTATCTCTATAACCAACAATTTCAACCAGAACAATGGCTTCTATAACATAGCTGAACCACTTGCCAAGAAACTTCTTCATCGCTATCCCACATAAGAACATAGAACACTGCAGAAGGTCTACTCACAACTTGTCCAATACCCCTGCCAAGCTACCCAAGACTCTATAACCCCACCCGGCAGATATTCAGATGCAGCATTCTCCACCTGACCTCAGCATTCTGAACCTGACTATAAATACTCCTGTTCCTTCCACCCCAGGTAGATCTGTTTGTGACTTGAAAAAGCCCACTGTGTGGGCGAAATGTTGTCAATAAAGGATCACATTAAACTGCATATGTGTTTATGTTTCCACTTCATATTTGTACAAATTTCCTGTTGTTTTTCCTCTTGGAAGAGGAAAATGGAAGAAGTACAAAACAAGTTCATTGTAAAGGGGTTAGTGATGTGTCTCAACATCAAGCAATCTCCAGGACTACATATTTCATCTATAAATTTGTACTTTATTGTGCATTCCATAGCAGAAGATAGAGATAGAAGTGCAGTAGCACTTGGAAGAGGTAAAACAAGAAGAAAATGGAAGAAGTACAAAAGAGGTTCACGGTAAAGGGGTTAGCTGGTGTGTTTGTATGTGTGTTTACATTCTCGGTGTATCGTGGCAGCTTAAGAAATTATTAAAATCTGTGAACAAGGTATGTCAATAATAACAATAATAAATATTAATAATAATTGCTCTGGAGTGCTTTAAATGTCAGCTACCAAACCTACATGAAATACTCATGACATTTAAAGTGCTCCAGATCGATTATTTATTATTATAAATTATAATAAATTATAATTATTATTAGAAATTATTATATATTATTATTATAATAATAAACGCTATTTTTGCATTTTTTCTTATGACAAGTGATCTAGAAGTGTTTCCCCTGATGTAAACACCATTTTCTTTCGTTATAGACTAGAGTTACAGATGAGAAAACGTATCTATCTTATGATCTTATCCCAGAGCAGCAGCCTCCATGTCTACCCCATTCACATAATATAACAAAAAAAAAAAAGGCACAATACCGTGACTGGAACAATACACAAATAACCCACACATAGAAGAGAGGAGCTTACGACAATGTTTCGGTCCGACTTGGACCATTTGCACAATTACACTAACAAAAAGGAGAGGAGGGAGTATATACATATAGGCCAGCAGACAGGGACGGGACAAGAGAGGTATTGTACTAGGAAAGGAGGAAGAGAGGCAGTAGTAGTGGAGTCAGTCAAATACTAAGAAAGAGGAGCACTGCAAGGGAGCTAGAGGCTCACATAGGGTAGGAGCAAAAACATAGAGGGGAATGGGGACTAATAAATGACAAATACCCAAGGCAGAAGAAAGAAAGCTCAAAGGAGAAGGGGGAAAATAGAATTAGGTTAAGTCACGGGTGTTCTGAAGTTTGGAGCATTTAATGTAATGGGAAAGGAAGGCATCTACAGAGACAAAGCAGGGACTAAGATTCATACAAGGAAAGTTGTGTATAAAGGAGTGTATGAATCTTAGTCCTGGCTTTGTCTCTGTAGAGACAAAGCATTGTTAAATGCTCCAAACTTCAGAACACCTGGGACTTAACCTGATTCTTTTTCCCCCTTCTCCCTTTTCCCCTCTCCTCTTTCTCCTTTGGGCTTTCTTTCTTCTGCCTTTGGTATTTGTCCTTTATTATTTTCCCCCATCTGTGTTCCTGCTTCTACCCTCTGTGGGCCCCTAGCTCCCATGCAGTGCTCCTCTTTCTTAGTATTTGACTGACCACTACCACTACCACCACCACTACCACCACCACTACCACCACCACTACCACCACCACTACCACCACCACCACTACCACCACCACCACTACCACCACCACCACTACCACCACCACTACCACCACCACTACCACCACCACTACCACCACCACCACTACCACCACCACACTACCACCACCACACTACCACCACCACACTACCACCACCACACTACCACCACCACACTACCACCACCACACTACCACCACCACTACCACCACCACTACCACCACCACTACCACCACCACTACCACCACCACTACCACCACCACTACCACCACCACACTACCACCACCACACTACCACCACCACACTACCACCACCACACTATCACCACCCTACTACTACTTCTACTTCTTCTACTTCTTCTTCTTCTTCTTCTTCTTCTTCTTCTTCTTCTTCTTCTTCTTCTTCTTCTTCTTCTTCTTCTTCTTCTTCTTCTTCTACCACCACCACCACCTCTCTTCCTCCTTTCCTACTACCTCTCTTGTCCCGTCCCTGTCTGCTGGCCTATCTATGCTCCCTCCTTCTCTCCTTTTTGTTAGTGTTACTTTGTAAATGGTCCAAGTCAGACTGAAACATCATCATAAACTCCTCTTCTATGTGCGGGTTATTTGTGTATTCACATATGGCATATATGTACAGTGAACCCTTCGTTATCGGCCTTAATCCATTCCAGGTCTGCCTAAAACCGAAATAATATTTCCCATAAGAAATAATGTAAATAAAATTAATCCATTCCAGACACCCAAAAATATTAACAAAAAATACATTTTTTGAAGAATATAGTTTTACATATACAAAACAATGAGAACTAAATAAAATAAATAAATGTACATTTAACCCTTAAACTGTGCAAACGTAGATCTACGTTTGTGCGCGTAGCGCTCCGACCTTAATTTTCTCCATAAGAAACAATGTAAAAAAACGTAGATCTATGTTCGGAGCGCTACGCTTGCAAACGTAGATCTACGTTTGGAGAGTTTAAGGGTTAAATCACTATTACATACCTTTATTGAAGACTCTTGTTAGCTTATGGAAGACCTGACTAGCTTGTGCTGCTGGGTCTGGCGTCATTCTCCTTCCTTGAGTGGAGGTGACCAGACTGGGTGGGTCATTGGGCTAATCCGGGAGGGGTGGGTCATTGGGTTAATCCGGGGGGAGGGACATGGATCTGCTCCGCATGGGTCAGTAGGCCTGTTGCAGTGTTCCTTCTTTCTTATGTTCTTATGAGAGAGGGAGGATTTATTGTTTGGAAGGAGAATCCCCCTCCATGAAGACTTAGGCATCAAGTCCTTTTCTGGGGTTACTTCCTTTCTTTGTCTTTTAATGGCACTAGGACCAGCTTGAGACTCACGACCCTGTCGCACAAAAATCTGTCCAGAGAGGTCTGTTTCTGGCATCTCTTTAAGATTTCCTTGAAGTGGGACAAGGTTTTGTCACTGAATATGTTGCAGATATGGCTTGTTTCAGCTTGGTCGGGATGATACTTTTCAACAAAACTTTGCAGCTCATTCCACTTTGCACACATGTCCTTAATCACTAAAGAAGGCACCTTCTTCCCTCTCTCTTCCTCCTCCTCTGAAGCAATTTCCTCAGCTGCAGTCTGTTGCTGTTCCAGTTGAAGGTCTTGCAGCTCTTCAGTTGTTAGCTCTTCCCTGTGGCCCTCCACCAACTCTTCCACATCCTCGCCACTCACATCCAACCCCATGGACTTCCCCAATGCCACAATAGATTACACAACAGGTGTAGGGTCCTCAGGGTCAGCCCCAAACCCTCCAAATCCCTCTCTTGTACACAATCTGGCCTCAATTTTCCCCAAGCAGAGTTCAAAGTCCTGGAAGTCACTCCCTGCCAAGCCTTACCTATAAGGCTTATGCAATGGAGGATATTGAAGTGATTCCTCCAGAACTCTCTTAGGATCAAGTCAGTGTCCGAGGTCACTTCAAAGCACCTTTGAAACATTCCTTTTGTGTTTTTTGAAGTTAGAAATGGCCTGCTGGTCTATGGGCTGGATGAGAGGAGTGGTGTTAGGAGGCAAGAACTTCACTTTTATAAAACTGAAGTCCCTAAATAATTGGTCTTCCAAGTCTAGAGGATGAGCAGGAGCATTGTCCAGTACCAGGAGGCACTTGAGTGGCAATTTCTTTTCCAGGAGGTATTTTTTCACACTTGGGCCAAACACATCATCGACCCACTCTTTGAAAATGTGCCTTGTAACCCACGGCTTATTATTAGCTTTCCACATCACACACAATCTATTCTTGACAACATTGTTTTTCTTGAACACACTGAGATTTTTCAGTGATACACTAGTAAAGGATTCACTTTGAAATCCCCATTAGCATTACCACAAAACAAGAGAGTAAGCCTGTCTTTCATAGGCTTGTGTCCTAGCAGTGCTTTTTCCTCCTGCATAATGTAGGTCCTCTTTGGCATTTTCTTCCATAAGAGGCCTGTTTCATCACAATTGAACACTTGTTGGGGGGAGGAATCCTTCAGCCTCTACGTACCCCTTGAATTCCTGCACAGATTTTTCAGCCGCACATTTGTCAGAACTTGCAGCCTCCCCATGTCTTACCACACTGTGTATGTCACAATGCTTCTTAAATCTCTCAAACCAGCCTTTGCTGGCCCTAAATTCACTAACAGCAGCACTTGTTCCAGGCATTTTCTTTACAAGATCCGCATGCAGCTGCCTTGCCTTCTCACAAATCATCAACTCTGCAACACTATTTCCCGCTAATTGTTTTTCGGTGATCCACAAAACCAACAACTTCTCCATATCTTCCATTATCAGTGACCTTTGTTTGGTTAGCACATTTACTTCTTTCACCACATCAGCTTCCTTGACTTGTTCTTTCATTGCCAGGATAAAAGTGATTGTTGATTTGTTTTTCCCATACATACATCCTGGCAAGTTCAAGCACTCAAAAAACACTCTCAAACTTTTCAACAACTTCTTTCTTAAATTTCATCATGTTTCTCACTTTCTTTACCAAAGGAACCTTACTAGGAGCTTTCTTTTGGGCCATGGTTACTTATTTCACAGTTGCTAACCACAAAAAACAATTGATTACAGCCAAATGTTGGATGAATGAGAAGCTTCCTCACTCGCTCAGAGACAAAGCCAGACTGACACATGAGCAACTGGTGGCGGCAGGTTGACGCATACCATATGGCCGATAAGCTAAATGATGGCCGAAGCCAGAAGCCGAAAAACCGGCCCATAAGTGAGTTGGCCAATAAGCGGAACGGCCTATAACCAAGGGTCCACTCTGTTATTCATTTCAGCATCTTTATTACAGTTCTAGGGTATTTATCGTGTTTCTGATATCAATTTGGAATAAATGTAATACATAGATAACCTTTATTACTAATATTAGTGTAATTACACAACATTTTATTAGCACCACAGCTAACATCCAACGCCCATGATGACTAACCAGATACTGAATGCTCCTGCTCACCTCTCCCTCTCTCATTTAGCTCCTCCTCCCACTTTGTAACGATGTTAGAGGGTGAATTTAATGCATTAGACAGAAAAATAAAAAATCTGAAAAAATTTCTGAAAATTCACTTACATGTTCAGATATACATTACTCGCCGTGTCATAAAAATAATTTTTGTAAAATGACTAATTCTTTGTAGAAACATGGTACAAAGATGATATTTATACTAAAATGTTGCCAGATTCTTAAGCTGTTTTTCTCTAAGCTTAACTCATGTGTGTATTTTACTTTTTATTGTTTTCTGTAATATATAAGAGTTATGCAAATTAAAATAAAGTTATCACGTTAGAGTTTCATTTTTATTTTATTTTTCTTTCTAATATACTATTTAATTTGCCATTTGGCATCATTACAAAGTGGGCGGAGCTATAGCAGAGGGAGAAGGAGCAGTGCCTCAGTAACTCATGATGGCCCGTGATGCATGGAGAAGTGTACCTCTCGGCACTATCAAATACAGTGGACCCCCGGTTAACGATATTTTTTCACTCCAGAAGTATGTTCAGGTGCCAGTACTGACCGAATTTGTTCCCATAAGAAATATCGTGAAGTAGATTAGTCCATTTCAGACCCCCAAACATACACGTACAAACGCACTTACATAAATACACTTACATAATTGGTCGCATTCGGAGGTAATCGTTATGCGGAGGTCCACTGTATTGTATAATTATACAGTGGACCCCCGGTTTACGATATTATTTCATTCCAGAAGTATGTTCAGGTGCCAGTACTGACCGAATTTGTTCCCATAAGGAATATTGTGAATTAGATTAGTCCATTTCAGACCCAAACATACACATACAAACGCACTTACATAAATACACTTACATAATTGGTCACATTGGGAGCTGATCGTAAACCGGGGGTACACTGTACTATTATAATCAATAAAGGTTATCTACCTATCATATTTATTCCAGAATAATATTAGGTATAACACAAATAACAGAGAAGCATGATAGACACCCAAATTAATGAAAACTGACATTATATAGAGAGGTATGGAAGGGTGGAGGGCGGGGAGGGATAAAAAAAAAAGAGTGACCGTGACCATTACAAAAAACGCGATTATCTCGAAAAAAAGTGCGATTATCTCAAAAAAAAAATTCCCAAGTAATCAGCTATTCACATGTTTCCTGGAATATCTTGGAAGTAAGTCTTTGACCTATTTTATGTTGTATTACCGCTAATAATAAACAGATTGAAAGGAATTTTCCAGCAAACAAAATTGAATGTTTTAATTTTGGGTGGTGACACTTGAAGTGTCAGTAAGGGGTGATTCCTTGATTAGCGACGCACTTGTTTACCAATGGGGTCTTAGGCTCCTAACTCCGCCGTTAAGTGAGCAGAGGCTGTATATATAAATACACAATAACTTTAAAACACTTGAAATTTTGTAAAGTTTCCAGACATAATGAAGAGAATATAAACAAAGTGGCATGCAGAGATGGTATTAGTGAGTCAGGTGGCAGGGAGAGGTGTATAATGAGTTTTGGTCATAATTTGAAATGTCTGTATTAGTGAAATGCCGTAAAGCGGGGCCCTACTATATTATATAGTTTAATGTTTCATCATTATTATATGCAAATTAAATATTACAGTACTTCAGACTTCTGAATTTTATATTTCTCTGTATTTTCTTAATTTTTAGTTAAATTCATTACTTCAGTATATTTTGTGCATGTGTTATAGATTTATAGCTGTAAAATAGAGTATATTTTAACAGCTAAGAGTGCATTCACACTTGGTAGCCAAGCAGAATGTTGCTAGTCCTTAGAAAATAAATTATATTCATAAGGTTAGGATCCAGGGAAGCCTACTTGGAATATGTCATACCTCATTAACACCAATACTCATCTCTCTGAGTCCGAGTAATTGTCCAACTACATCATGCCAATGTTATGTCTCACTTACCCCAAATTGCATGTCATTGCTCTCTTGTGAGCAGCATCACCCTGGATCCGGGCTGTGCTTAGATCTCCAGTTGTCAGTCTCACTAGTTGTGGTGTAAACATTGATTATGTTTCCCTCTTCTCCATGGATACTCATTCGACACTATTTTGCAGGGCCTCTGATGGCCATGTAGGTGTCTTCATAGTTTGTTGCAGCCCACCTGCTATTCTATGATTCTTGCAGAGGATGATCATTTGCTCAGCTTGGCCCACATGCCTTGTGATGTGGGCCAATCCATATGAGCAGCCCATCCATATGAGCAGCCCATCCATATGACTGACCCAGGTTGGTTTAGTTATATGCATGTGGTCCTTACAAGTGCTTTGTGAGAGCTTGGAGCCTGTCAACAGGGTGTTGATGTAGAAAATGAGGTCTACATGCTTACTTATGAGTAGGACAGTCAATTAACCCTTAACCCTTTCGCTGTCGAGACCCCTGCTCACAAATTTGCTCTCAGTGTCGAAAAATTTTCCCCCAAAATAAAAAAATTATGAAATGACAAAGAATCTTTTCCCAGTGGTAATGACACCAAAAGTTTGAAATTTGATGGAAAACTTACAGAATTATGCTCTCGTGAAGTTAGCTGTCTCAGCAATATTTATACATAGGCGATTTTGCCCACTTTGAGCCTTATTTTAGGCCAATTAAATTGTTCCAGTCGACCAAACTCATAGCTATTTCACTAGAACTCTAGTTTTTCTATCAACTGAGTACAAGAAACCACCCATTTACCAATTTCAACTACCCAATAAAGTGATCAGAAATTGGTAATTTGGCCAACTTCATACACAATTCAAGTAAAGCCAATTTCAAAACAGGGCCCAGAATTAACAATATAAACATTCCCAGCACTAAAATAATGTTTTCTCTGTTTATTAATCATGTCTCCAGGTCCCTCTTATATTACACTTGCTTTCCATTTTGAATTTTTATTCACAAAAAATAGAAGATTTACTGTTATGCACTTCCCTTCTTCCACCTCCTCATTTTACCTTCCCGGTCTCTGTACCTGGGTCTTCCCCTCTCACTGGCTCTGTTACAAGTGTGGAGGTTCACCCTCCTCCTCGTACTGTGCCTTCCTTCCCTGTCCCCTCCCAAGTTTCTTCCTCTTCTGCCACCTCCCAGGTTTCTGCCTCTTCTGTCCCCTCCCACACTTCTCCAGTTCCCTCCACCCTTTCGCCCCCCCATCCCTCCTACCTTGGTACAGTCCATTACAGTTCCAATCTTTACTCAAACTCCTCCTTTTTCCATCTCCAATATTGTCTCCCATACGACGTCTCTGAACTCTGAAACACTTGAAGCAATCTCAGAATATATTGCAGAGACCAAACCATCAATGGAAATAACAATGGTTATAAATGACCATAATTTTTAAAGGGGTGGACCGGTAAGCCAGCGGAAGGCCTCGGTCAGATGACCAAAAGCTCCAAAGGCGGGTCATTATCTGACTAAGACCCGCGTCAGGAAACCTTACCTAACCTAACCTAACCATCAATGGACACTGATCCACCCTCTGTTCCTTCTCTTTCCTCTTCTCCATCTGTGCAACTCCTTTCTTCACAGTGCACCGTTCCTTCGCTGCTTGAACGTTTTCCACTGCCACCGCATGTGGACTTTTCTAACCCCGCTAGTCCGTAGGTACCCTTACCTGCGGATTTCTAGTATCTTTATCATTGCCAATCATGGCCTATTTACAGTGGAATATACGCGGCCTTAGGGGTAATTGGGGTGAGCTTCAGATGTTGCTTGCCTAGTTTTTCCCTGTTGGTGTTTGCTTACAAGAACCAAAGTTACACTCTGCTGTTATCTATCCCATCTCAGGCTATAATTTATTGTATTCTTCGGATCCTTTTCCTGATGGGACCTTTAATGAAAGTGCCCTTCTTCGACGCACTGATATTCCATACCATCAGCTATTTGTTCGTACTTCGCTGCATTACACAGCAGCCCGTATCCACTTGCATAGGTGGTATACACTCTGTTCTTTGTATCTCTCTCCTTCTCGGGCATTGTCTATCCCGGATATTGCCTTTCTTGTTTCGTCATTACCGCCACCACTTCTGTTACTTGGCGATTTTAATGCCCATCATTTCTTCTGGGGGGTCTCACTGTGATTCCCGTGGCATTCAGAGGCTTTTCTTGCTTCCCACCCCCTCCATGTTTTAAATACAGGTACTCACACTCATTTTGATCCTCATACTCATACTCTCTCTTGCATCGGTCTCTCAGTCTGCTCTTCCTCCACCGCACTAGACTTCACCTGGTCTGTTCTCCCGGATTTACATGACAGCAATCATTTTCCAATCATTCTTACTTCCCCTTCATATTCACCACCTCTTCGTAACCCACGCTGGCAATTTGATCAGGCAAATTTGGACCTTTACTCACAACTAACTGTTTTTAGTGAGGTTCCTTCTTCATCCTCCATTGATGAGCTTTTACACCTCTTCTCGTCCTCAGTTTTAACCGCAGCTTCTCATTCTATACCCCAAACCTCGGGCAGGCATTCTCAGAAATGCGTGCCTTGGTGGTCTCCTGCTTGTGCTCATGCAGTACGTTTGAAACGCACTGCATGGGGCAGGTACCGGTACAATAGAACCACTGAGAGACTTCTTGATTTTAAGCAGAAGCGTGCGATCACTCGCCATGTCATCCGTGATGCTAAACACACTTGCTGGCGAGATTATGTCTCCACCATTACCTCTGCTTCCTCTATGAGTGCAGTCTGGAAAAAAGTACGGAAACTGAGTGGTAAATATTCTCCTGACCCGGCTCCTGTTCTGCGGGTTGCCGGTGTTGGTATAGCAAACCCTCTAGATGTTGCCATTGAAATTGGCAGTCATCTGGTCCGTATTTCTCTGGAGCTCCATCTGTGCCCCTCGTTTCTTTCCTCAAAGTCTGCCAGAGAGTTAGCACCCTTGGACTTTTCTTCTCTCAGAGAAGAACATTATAATGTGCCTTTTACACTTCAGGAACTGGAGGCAACACTCTCAGCTTGCTGATCATCGACAGCTGGGCCCGATGACATTCATATTCGTATGTTACAACATTTACATCAGTCAGCCCTTGCAGTTCTCTTGCACCTTTTCAATCTTATTTGGTCACAAGGAGTTCTTCCACAGCTGTGGAAATCTGCCATTGTTCTCCCTTTCCGCAAACCGGGTACTACGGGACATGAAGCCTCCCACTATCATCCCATCGCTCTTACCAGTGCAGTTTGCAAAGTGATGGAACGTCTGGTAAATAGACGTTTAATGTGGTATTTAGAGACACACAACAGTCTCTCCACTCGTCAATATGGCTTTCGTAAGGGCCGTTCTACCATAGACCCCTTACTACGCTTGGATATGTATGTTCGTAATGCCTTTGCGAATAACCACTCAGTTATTGCCATATTTTTTGACCTTGAGAAGGCATATGACACAACTTGGAGGTATAATATTTTGGCCCAAACCCACTCCTTAGGCCTCCAAGGCAATCTACCATCTTTCCTTAAGAACTTTTTAACTGACAGCCATTTCCATGTTCGAGTCAATAATGTGCTCTCCCCAGACTTTGTCCAAGCTGAAGGTGTCCCCCAGGGATGTGTTCTGAGCACAACACTTTTTCTCCTTGATATAAATGATTTGGCCTCTGTTCTTCCAATATTTGGTCATCACTCTATGTAGATGACTTCGCTATTGCTTGTGCAGGCGCTGGCTGTCACCTCATTACAGTTTCTCTCCAGCATGCGGTCAACTGTGTTTCCAATTGGGCCACCACGCATGGGTTTAAATTTTCCAGTACCAAAACTCACCAAATTACTTTCACTAGACGCTCTGTCATCTCCGATCATCCTTTGTACCTCTATGGCTCCCGTATCCCTGAACGTGATAGTCAGGTTTCTAGGCCTTCTCTTTGACCGTAGGTTATCCTGGAAACCCCACATTACCTCTCTGAAGGCAACTTGTCACAGCCGGCTGAACCTTCTTAAAACTCTTGCTCATCTTTCATGGGGAGCTGATCATCAAACTCTCCTTCACCTAAATTCACCCCTCATTTTATTGAAACTCGATTATGGTGACCAGATCTATTCAGCGGCCTCTCCTGCTACTCTCTATAGCCTTAACCCCATCCATCACCAAGGATTACGTTTATGCCTTGGTGCTTTTCGCTCTTTGCCTGTTGAGAGCCTCTATGCAGAAGCGAATGTTCCATCCTTGTCTGATCGCCGTGATGCCCATTGCCTTTGCTACTATGTACGCTCTCATGATCTCTGCAATCCTTCCATTTATAGAATGGTCACTGATATTAGTAGACATTCTTTATTTGTTCGCCGCCCCTGTTTGCTCCGTCCCTTCTCTCTTCGCCTACATTCACTCTTGTCTTCCCTTCAGTTACCACCTTTATATGTTCATGTAGCATCTCACTTTTCCCTACCCCCCTGGGAAGTTCCAGCTGTTCGGGTCTGTTCTTTCTCACTCCCTTGCTCGAAAGCCCAACTGCCTACAGTGGCTTCCCGCTCTCTTTTTCTTGACCACTTCCACTCTCATTCTCATGCCATCACAGTGTACACAGATGGCTCTAAGTCTTCTGACGGCGTCGGATTCGCAGCAGTGTTTCTGGACAGCGTCGTGCGAGGGCATTTACTATCTTCGGCTAGCATTTTTACTGCTGAATTGTATGCCATTCTTGCAGCACTTATTCGTATCACATCTATGCCTGTGTCATCATTTGTGGTTGTCTCAGACTCCCTTAGTGCTCTACAGGCTATACGGAAATTTGATACATCTCACCCCCTAGTTCTCCGTATCCAACTTTGGCTACACCGTATCTCTACCAAGCATAAAGATATTGTTTTTTGTTGGGTCCCTGGTCATGTTGACGTTCAGGGCAATGAACAGGCAGACACTGCTGCGCAGTCAGCAGTACATGACCTACCAATTTCATATAGAGGTGTTCCATTTCCGGACTATTTTGCTGTAATAGCTACCC
This sequence comes from Cherax quadricarinatus, assembly GCF_038502225.1. Lineage (NCBI taxonomy): Eukaryota > Metazoa > Arthropoda > Malacostraca > Decapoda > Parastacidae > Cherax > Cherax quadricarinatus. Next base: position 1,585,448 of record NC_091309.1, on the reverse strand, counting down.
ACCTTCACACCCGTTGGCAACAACGTTGGTCAACTCTACTCGGTAACAAACTTCATTCTATTAAACCGAGCATAGGTTACTGGCCGTCGTCTTGTCATCAGTGCCGAGGTTGGGAGACTACTCTCTCCCGCCTTCGCATTGGCCACACTCATCTTACTCATGGGTATCTCATAGAGAGGCACCCTGTTCCTCTCTGTGAGCAGTGTCAAGTTCCAGTATCGATTAGCCACATTCTGTTAGACTGCCCTCTCTATCAATGAGCACGCAGAATTTACCTCCAACGTCGTCTCCGCTCAACTACTTTCTCTTTACCTTCCCTTCTTGCTGATGGACCCTCCTTTAATCCTGACTCTCTCATTGACTTCTTAACAATGACTGATTTACTCCACAAACTCTGATGATGATACCTTTCGCACTCCCCTCACCCCTTTCTACCTCAATCTTTTGCTGCCCTCTACCCTTTCCCCATCCACTGCCCCGCTGTTCTCCATAACCTATTACTCATCCATCTCCCTTTTACCACCTGATACCCTTGCTTCCTTTCTGCCCTGCAGCGCTATATAGCCCTTGTGGTTTAGCGCTTCTTTTTTATTATAATAATAATAATACAGTTATGCAGACTACTGCATTATTGTAAAAATGGTATAAATAATATCATCGCATTTGTGAAAGCATACTAGACACACCAGTTGACGTGTATTGGACATTTCCGCTACTTTGAGATCAATTTCAGGGTACTTTTAATCCATAAACCATTCAAAATCATCTCTATTTCTGTAATATATCTTCCATTCTATCAGATGAGACCAAGAAACGAGAATACAACATAAATACCATACGAAAATACACTGCAAAAGCGGTGTTTTAAACCAAAAACATAGTTGATTTTTTTTTTCTCGTAATGCACTGTGTGCTGCAGGATTTTTTTTATACTGCGTACACTAGCCACTCAGACCCATTCTTTCTCATTTAGGCCTACCAGCTTTCTTCTGGAAGATTGTAAGCCGCTAGAATTTTGGCGTAATATTACGGCACCAACACTGGCTTGCAGGCTGTATTACGGCAGCGACAGTGAAAGGATTAAACTCTGTCATACTCAGATATAAAATTTTCTTTGTATGTACAATAAAACTGTGAAAAAAAATAATTCTTAGAATATATTTTTCTGAGGTAACCAAAAAAAAAAAAAATATATGTCACATAAACCAAGACAACAGTGCATAAGCGTTTGCAATAAAGCAAACAGAATCCTTGGCTTCATATCAAGAAGCATAAATAATAGGAGTCCTCAGGTTGTTCTTCAACTCTATATATCCTTGGTTAGGCCTCATTTAGATTATGCTGCACAGTTTTGGTCACCATATTACAGAATGGATATAAATGCTCTGGAAAATGTACAAAGGAGGATGACAAGTTGATCCCATGTATCAGAAATCTTTCCTATGAGGATAGACTGAGGGCCATAAATCTGCACTCTCTAGAAAGACATAGATATAATTGAGGTGTATAAATGGAAAACAGGAATAAATAAAGGCAATGTAAATAGCGTGCTAAAAATATCTAGCCAAGACAGGACTTGCAGCAGTGGATTTAAGTTGGAAAAATTCCGATTCAGGAAGGATATAGGAAAGCACTGGTTTGGTAATAGAGTTGTGGATGAGTGGAACAAACTCCTGAGTACCATCATAGAAGCTAAAACATCGTGTAGTTTTAAAAATAGGTTAGATAAATACATGAGTGGGTGTGGGTGGGTGTGAGTTGGACCTGACTAGCTTGTGCTATGTCAGATGCCGTGCCCCTTCCTTAAGTAAATGTGACCCGACTTGACTAGGTTGGGGCATTGGCTTGGGTCGGTGGGGGACTTGGACCTGCCTTGCATGAGCCAGTAGGCCAGCTGCAGTGTTCCTTCTTTCTTATGTTCTAGTAACTAAAGCATTGATGGTATCTTAAAGTTGGCAAAAGTTGATCAGCACTAATGCACCAATTAGTATTTTATGTTTATGATATCCAAGTCAAATAATGTGGGATCTAAAAAAACTAAAAAAGTGTATCAGAAAATAACATTTTTTTTAATAATAATGTAAAGTTTTCAGGTATTTTTAGTACATACTGGAAATAGACAGAAAAGCATGTTGCACCAAAACAGTATTATTTATATTCATTATAAATCTGTACAAATACATACTTTGTCTTATTCTTATGATTATTTTAGTCTTTCAACACTATATACAAGTAACCATTGTAATATATTACAATTGTGTCAAGATACATTATCACCTCAGGGAAGGTTCCTTGATGCCAGTGAGGGACTCGATCTCAGGAATAGGGCAGTACTTGCCTTCCTTGTATTAAACCTAAATGCTTCCCATTTTCCGAGGCACTGTGTGACCCTTATGGGTTTAGTGCTCCCTGTGAATGTACTAATAACATCCAAGGTACGGTATGATATTCTTCAAATTATAGAATAAGGCACAGTGGAGCATCACATAACTTATTCAAATATCATGCATTTTTGCACTTTTTTTTTATTTTCTAATTGTGTGCTATTCGTATAGCAGAAATAGTACCAGATAAGTGTGCACCAGGGCTTAGCTGAAATTGATCACTTTCACTGCCATGGCCATGACCTGATATGTTTGTCTTTTGACACATGAATGAAAATCAGCTAGTTTGGGTTTCTTTTAAATTTTCACCTGCGCATATTGTATGCATTTAGCATTGCAACAACTAACAGATAAAAACATTTAATATAACACTTAAACTTCTGATGCATTCCACAAACCAATTTACATATCTGTTAACCTAACATACATTGTTGGTGTAATCAGTGACTGCACATGGTTTCACAATAGGTTCATTTGTTTATCTATTCACCTTTCCAGTTTGTTTTCTTTTATTTGATACCTGTGTACCGTCATCAACATTGTTAAATCTCGCTGATCGTGCCACCAATGTACCGTCATTTTATTGGTCAGAAATGCCATTAGTATCCGATGTTTTCTTGAAAAATTGCATATTTCCTGTTTCCTCTCACTGCCTTGCACATTCTTTACTATTCAACTTCAAGAAATAACAGACTGAATGGCTTCTGTACCAGTTATCAGTGAATAAGATTTAACCCTTGCCAAGATACATTTCCATTATATTCTTGACAAAGCACCAGAAGTTCCGAACATGTCCCTTGTATTTTCTAGTTTTCTTGCTTGTGTATATAGTAATGTATTGCACTATACCAGTTTCACAGTCATACATTGTAAAGACTTTGTTACCAAAGCAATGTCTTTTGCTGGGTATACATTGCTTTAACAAGAGTCTGCTTTGCAATAAAGTAAAGACTTGTCTATAACAGTATTCTTGAAGGGGTAAAAGAACTCACTTAACTTATTCTTCAGATATTTAATCACTTTTTTTTTTATTTTGAAGAACAAATCATCTCTGATGATCACTTTTGTCAGAGAAATGCAGCACTGGCAGCAACAACAGAAATTTACAAATAACCATGATTTCATGGAAGACTCATGTTACTGCAAGTCGATCTCTCCTTCAGTACTTTGAATTATTATTCTTATGAATATGTGGCATTAATATTAGTGTTGCAAAGAGGTGCAGGTTTGCAACCATAGTGTCTTTCCACTGTCAAAGCATAGATTTCACTGAAGCACGAGTGTTAGCCACAGTGAAATATTAAAAGTTACTTGAAAGTACTTAGGTTCAGTAGTATCATCATTTATTATTGGACAGTTAGGCTGAATTTCAGTTATCATCAAACCTTAAATCACAAATGAGTTGTCATTTTGCCAGTTGGTTGTATATTTGCTGGTGTTGGTAAGGCAACTGATGCTGGCACGGCTGATAGTGGATCAAGGATGATGGTGTTGTCATAGCTGATGTCAAAGCTTCTGGTGGTGGTATGGCTGATGTCATGACTAGTGGTGGTGTCACCACTGTTGGTTTCACAGCTGGAGATAGTGCTACATGTCTGTTTTTAAGACCACTGTAAACACCATCTATTTCATCATCTCAGTTACTGCTCCATTATCATCTTTTCCAGACATTTAACCATAAAACAGTGAAACTACATATGAAGCAGAACTGAACCAAGTGCAATGCCATGTGAGACTTCATTTGATCAAAGAAGAATGTGCATCACTCACCTTTCCCTTTATAAAGATATTCCTCTCCACTGTCCTCACTAATACTAATATGTACAGCCATTAACAATTTTCTAGGTAAATGACACTGCTGTATCTTGTGTGGGATTGACTCTTATTGCATTCCTCGTCTTGCTACACTTGTTACCTTTAAAACCAGAAAAAGATCCTCCATTACTACTCTCCTCATTCTCACTGGTGTCTGTATCTCCTCTCACTATTTATTGTATTTCTCTGAGAGCAAGACTGGTGTGTCAGTCATTGTGTTACTTTGTTTACTCTGTGATATTATCTGCAATATCTTACACCGACCCAGTGGCCTGAATTTTTTTCTAGGAGGGACAAGATTCATGGTGACCCACACAACATAGCTGAGGCCTAAAATGGTGACACAACCAGTTTGAAGCATTAACAAATTGTCCTTGGTATGTCGAACACAGCCTGGTCCTCTGCATACTAATATGTCAGTCACTTTGTGAGTTAAAAGATGTTCGGTTGTTAGCACAACCAGACCATCCTTAGAGAGGTGCTAGTTATCTCTCCATGATATGTCTGTGTGTAAGTCTTATGCATCCAATAAGTAATCCTAATGTAGGTATACCTTTTGTTTATGCAACAAATATGTTTCTGACTGACATGGATTCATTCTAAGATTTTGCCAATTCCACTTATTTTTTTCTGTTTTTACCCAAAAATATAAGCTTACCACCTACACACCAAGTAGTTAGATAAAAAAAAAATTTGCTGACAAACATCTGAGAGAAAAAAAACAGTAAACCCTCTAATTAACATACTAATAGAGAGGGTGTATGTTATTACCAATTAGATTCTGAATTATTAAATTAATTAGGGGACTTGCTACACTGATACAGAAGGCTACTGGACACTACGAATATGGGTATTATAACCTGTAATACTACAGTATAGTACTGTATAGTAACTTTATAGTGTGTAATTTACAGTAATTTTACTTACGTTTTCATGGTGAAGAGATGAAGTGGCATGTGTAAAAGTGTTAAAGCAGAATGAGTGAAGGCAAGCGATTTTATGATATGACATGCTGAACGTGTTGCAATTCAGAGGACTCCCAAATTGTGAGGTCATCATGCTCCTGACAAAATGGCAATTGGGGTCATTCTAACTCAATGAGAGATGGCATGTATTAAAAAAATTCAGAGAAATGTGCTTTTCATATTTCTAAACTGTTTTAGCCATTACCTAGGCTATCTGATAATACTGGTGAATTTATTAAATCCATTTCATATAATAAGATTTAATTTTAGAAACCTAATTCTCAGTTGTATTAATTCTTCGTATAATTATCCAGGATTTTTTTTTATTAAGAGGAAACAGGAAGCCATTAAAATGCCCAGTGAATAAATAAAATGTAAGAAATTACTGGAGAAAGGCTTAATTACACTAGGGTTTAAAGTGACTTGATCTGTGACCTGGTTCTCATAAGTTTGGAAGTTCCATACAGTCTATCTACACTTGTAGCTACAAATGGAAAAGCCTGGTTGAATAGGCATCAACACAAAAAGTGGCCCAGGCTGAGCTGCAAGTGTAGAAAAACTCAAAACTGGTCACACGTATATGACAAGTATAATGTGACATACCTGTGACCTGTTTTGAAAGTCTCGAAAAGCCTGGCCAGGGGCTAGATTTTATTGGTGATAGCTGTATAGCCCTTGTGGCTTAGTGCTTCTTTTTGATTATAATAATAATTTATTGGTGATTGCCTAGTCTTAAAGGCTGTTGCTGATAACAGCTCACAGCCCTACACAACCATCACAACCTGGCTGATCTGGCACTTTCAGTATGTAGTCTAGTTACCTCATCAAAACATCTAACCTTGTTATTGTAATAATTCTTATATCTTCTGGTAGAAAGGAATGAGTCATGGACCAGTGAACATTCATATTCTTGTGATAATTGTCACCACTATATTTCTATCCCATTTCCAATAATTATTTTAACTAAAATTGTTAGTGCAATTTTGTATTGCTATCTCTTCTTATTAACATATCTGTTTAAATATATATAGTTTTGTTCCTTAAAACTGTCATTACATTTAATAATCATACCTTTAGACAATGAATCTATACTAATTAAACATGGTATCCAAATAATCTAATTTCAACTACATAATGCATTTCAGATTTAGTCTGCCTGAAATGCTCTGCATAATCATGGGATTTCTGAAAATGTATAAAATAAATGGCATCTAATTTTGTAACAATTAAGTACATTTGGAAAATAAAATTTTTGTAATTGTGCCTATGGGAGCCCTACTTTTAACTGGATGGTGGAAACTATTATCTCAGTTTAATTGTAATTGATCCCTTTCCTCATAATTTGTTCTAAATACCCTGAAACCTGAAGATATTATGCCTGAAACCTGAATATATTAGGCATAAACATACACATATGATTGTAGGGATTACAGTCAAGCTTTTGTGGATTCCCTCTTACATAGGCCTCCAGAAGCATGACAAAGTTGACGAATTAGGTAAATAAGCTTTAAGTAGAGAGAACGTTGAGTATAATTTTGTATTTGCAAACAAGTTTTGGAAACACTGTCACAAAGAAACTAGCAAACAAGTTTGAAGAAAATAGAAAAGTATAGACAGGAACTAGCATATATATCTGGCAGTACACTGGATTATTATATCTTCTAGTGTCTAAACATCGGTTCTTGCAGAGAAGATTGCAACCTACTTATGACCCATTTTTTTTTTAGTGGCAATAAGTTATCACATTTTTTCTAATTGTTTTTCCATACTGTATTGTGTACATTAGGTATATGAAGTACATAATTGTAATATATGAAATGACTAATATTTCTCCTCAGTGATGTAACAATGCCCAGTGCGGTCTGATAAGGACCCTTGGTAACCTTTGTTTGTTATTTTGCTTTTTGCATTTGCTCACAGGATGAGCATGGGGTATACAACAAACTAGCTGCTCAGGCAGTCACAACTGGCCCACAGGAAGGTGCAATTATAATAATAATTAGATGTATTTTGGTCACTGCACGATCTGAGGAAAGTACAGTGGTACCTTGACTTACGAATTTAATTCGTTCGTAACTCAATTTTGTAACTCAATTTCGTAACTCAATTTGCTCATATATCAAATCAATTTTCCTCATTGAAATTAACTGAAATGCCATTAATCCGTTCCAGCTCCCCCCCCCCCCAAAAAAAAAAAACGAATTTGTTTGTTACAGGTTTTTAATTAAGAAAAATGCATTTATAAATTATAGATAGTAGGTTGGTAGACAGCAACCGCCCAGGGAGGTACTACCATCCTGCCAAGTGAGTGTAAAACTGAAGCCTGTAATTGTTTTACATGATGGTAGGATTGCTGGTGTCTTTTTTTTTCTGTCTCATGAACATGCAAGATTTCAGGTATGTCTTGCTACTTCTACTTGCACTTAGGTCACACTACACATACATGTACAAGCACATATATACACACCCCTCTGGGTTTTCTTCTATTTTCTTTCTAGTTCTTATTCTTGTTTATTTCCTCTTTTCTCCATGGGGAAGTGGAACAGAATTCTTCCTCCGTAAGCCATGCGTGTTGTAAGAGGCGACTGAAATGCCGGGAGCAAGGGGCTAGTAACCTCTTCTCCTGTGTATATTACTAAATGTAAAAGGAGAAACTTTCGTTTTTCCTTTTGGGCCACCCCGCCTCGGTGGGATATGGCCGGTGTGTTGAAAGAAAGAAGAAGTATTTATAAATAAGAAATATTGTATACTCCACCCACTACCTTCACTAATCCACCCACCACCATCTCTGCTACACCCACCACCATTATCACTACTCCACCCACCACCATCTCTACTCCACCCAACACCATCTCTACTCCACCCACCACCATCTCTACTCCACCCACCACCATTATCACTACTCCACCCACCACCATCTCTACTCCACCCAACACCATCTCTACTCCACCCACTACCTTCACTACTCTACCCACCACCCTCACTACTCTACCCACCACCCTCACTACTCTACCCACCACCCTCACTACTCCACCCACCACCATCTCTACTACACCCACCACCCTCACATTTACGTACCTTTATTGAAGACTTTTGCTGGCATCTGGAAGATAGGGAGGAGGAGAGAGGGAGGACTTATTATTGACTCAACCACTGACTCCACCACTGCCTCAACCACTGCCTCAACCACTACCTCCACCACTGCCTCAACCACTGCCTCAACCACTGCCTCAACCACTGCCTCAACCACAAGCTGGATAAATACATAGGTGAGAGGGGTTGGATTTGAGTGGGACTTGCACATGAGTAAATAGAATTATCAAAGCTTACTTCTTGGGTAGCATTGAAAATTGGGTTGGGCAAATATTTTGTTAGTGGGACGGATTGTGAAGGACCTACCTAGTATGGGCCAACAGGCCTGCTGCAGTGTTCTGCCTTGTTTATGTTCATATGTTCTAACCACTGCCTCCACCACTGCCTCCACCACTGTCTCAACCACTGCCTCAACCACTGCCTCAACCACTGCCTCAGCCACTGCCTCAACCACTGCCTCACTACCACTATGAAGTTTCTTTAGGCCCATGGTGGCTTATTTCAGTCATAATCAATAAACAAGCACTAAACACAATGAATTTAATGTGAAATGTTCGGATGAGCTCGCAGAGTAATGTTCACTCAAGGATAAACAAAGCTAGACTGGTTCACGACGCCTGTGTGAGGAAGCACGCAGGTGTGGGCAGGTGGACAGGTCTGGTACACCGGCCAAAACGTGGGGCAACGGCCGAAACTCAGGACAAAATTTAGCCGAAAAAAGGGGCCAATACTCAGGGCGGCCAAAATTCAGGGTTCCACTGTGATCTTTGAAAGTGAGATTCTCTTGACATTATCACTTCCTGGTCCTTCACATTAGTGTGGTTGGAATTTGTGTTATACTTACTCCTATACAGGTTTAATTTCCTCGAGTTTTCCATATCGGAGTAACTGAAATTTCTCTTCATTGAACTTCATATTGTTTTCTGTGACCCATTTAGAGATTTGGTTAATGTCCACTTGGAGTCTTGCATTGGAATATGCATTGTCATGCATATTCGAGTGTCATCCGCAAAGGAGGACACAGTGCTGTGGCTTACGTCTCTGGCTATATCAAATACAAGGATGACAAACAGGATGGGGGCGAGTACTGTGCCTCATGGAACAGAGCATTTCACTGTTGCCACATCAGACTTTACTCTGTTTACTTTTACTCTTCGTGTTTTATTTGCTAAGAAGTTATACATAGATCCATCTACCAACTTTTCCTGTTATTCCTTTATCATGCATTTTGTGTGCCGAGTCTTTTGCTTTCGTTGTGAGTGATTTTCGTGTGCAAGTTCGGTACTAGTCCCTCTAGGATTTTCCAGGTGTATATAATCATGTATCTCTCCCGCCTGCGTTCCAGGGAGTACAGGTTCAGGAACCTCAAGCGCTCCCAGTAATTGAGGTGTTTTATCTCCGTTATGCGCACCGTGAAGGTTCTCTGTGCATTTTCTAGGTCAGCAATTTCAACTGCCTTGAAAGGTGCTGTTAGTGTGCAGCAGTATTCCAGCCTAGATAGAACAAGCGACCTGAAGAGTGTCATCATGGGCGCAGCTGCTGGTGTTGGTGCAGCTGCTAGTGTTGGCGCAGCTGCTGGTGTTGGTGCAGCTGCTGGTGTTGGCGCAGCTGCTGGTGTTGGCACACCTGCTAGTGTTGGCGCAGCTGCTGGTGTTGGTGCAGCTGCTGGTGTTGGCACAGCTGCTAGTGTTGGTGCAGCTGCTAGTGTTGGCACAGCTGCTAGTGTTGGCGCAGCTGCTAGTGTTGGTGCAGCTGCTGGTGTTGGAGCAGCTGCTGGTGTTGGAGCAGCTGCTGGTGTTGGTGCAGCTGCTGGTGTTGGCGCACCTGCTGGTGTTGGCACACCTGCTCGTGTTGGTGCAGCTGCTAGTGTTGGCACAGCTGCTAGTGTTGGTGCAGCTGCTAGTGTTGGCGCAGCTGCTAGTCTTGGTGCAGCTGCTGGTGTTGGCGCAGCTGCTGGTGTTGGCACACCCGCTGGTGTTGGCGCACCCGCTGGTGTTGGCGCAGCTGCTGGTGTTGGCGCAGCTGCTAGTGTTGGTGCAGCTGCTGGTGTTGTCGCAGCTGCTAGTGTTGGCACAGCTGCTGGTGTTGGCGCAGCTGCTAGTGTTGGTGCAGCTGCTTGTGTTGGTGCAGCTGCTAGTGTTGGCGCAGCAGCTGGTGTTGGTGCAGCTGCTAGTGTTGGCGCAGCTGCTGGTGTTGGTGCAGCTGCTAGTGTTGGCACAGCTGCTGGTGTTGGTGCAGCTGCTAGTGTTAGTGCAGCTGCTAGTGTTGGCGTAGCTGCTAGTGTTGGTGCAGCTGCTGGTGTTGGCGCAGCTGCTAGTGCTGGCGCAGCTGCTGGTGTTGGTGCAGCTGCTGGTCTTGGAGCAGCTGCTAGTGTTAGCACAGCTGCTGGTGTTGGCACACCTGCTAGTGTTGGTGCACCTGCTGGTGTTGGCACAGCTGCTGGTGTTGGCGCAGCTGCTAGTGTTGGTGCAGCTGCTGGTGTTGGTGCAGTTGCTAGTGTTGGCGCAGCTGCTGGTGTTGGTGCAGCTGCTGGTGTTGGCACAGCTGCTGGTGTTGGCACACCTGCTAGTGTTGGTGCAGCTGCTGGTGTTGGCACAGCTGCTGGTGTTGGTGCAGCTGCTAGTGTTGGTGCAGCTGCTAGTGTTGGTGCAGCTGCTGGTGTTGCCGCAGCTGCTGGTGTTGGTGCAGCTGCTGGTGTTGGCGCAGCTGCTGGTGTTGGCACAGCTGCTGGTGTTGGCACAGCTGCTAGTGTTGGCGCAGCTGCTGGTGTTGGCACAGCTGCTGGTGTTGGTGCAGCAGCTAGTGTTGGCGCAGCTGCTGGTGTTGGTGCAGCTGCTGGTGTTGGTGCAGCTGCTAGTGTTGGCGCAGCTGCTAGTGTTGGTGCAGCTGTTGGTGTTTGCACAGCTGCTGGTGTTGGTGCAGCTGCTAGTGTTGGCGCAGCTGCTGGTGTTTGTTCAGCTGCTGGTGTTGGTGCAGCTGCTGGTGTTGGTGCAGCTGCTAGTGTTGGTGCAGCTGCTGTTGGCGCAGCTGCTAGTGTTGGCGCAGCTGCAGGTGTTTGTGTAGCTGCTGGTGTTGGCGCAGCTGCTGGTGTTGGTGCAGCTGCTAGTGTTGGCACAGCTGCTGGTGTTGGTGCAGCTGCTGGTGTTGGTGCAGCTGCTAGTGTTGGCGCAGCTGCTAGTGTTGGTGCAGCTGTTGGTGTTTGCACAGCTGCTGGTGTTGGTGCAGCTGCTAGTGTTGGTGCAGCTGCTGGTGTTTGTTCAGCTGCTGGTGTTGGTGCAGCTGCTGGTGTTGGTGCAGCTGCTAGTGTTGGTGCAGCTGCTGTTGGCACAGCTGCTAGTGTTGGCGCAGCTGCAGGTGTTTGTGGAGCTGCTGGTGTTGGCACAGCTGCTGGTGTTGGTGCAGCTGCTAGTGTTGGCGCAGCTGCTGGTGTTGGCGCAGCTTCTAGTGTCGGCGCAGCTGCTGGTGTTGGCGCACCTGCTAGTGTTGGCGCAGCTGCTGGTGTTGGTGCAGCTGCTGGCGTTTGCGCAGCTGCTCGTGTTGGCGCAGCTGCTGGTGTTGGCGCAGCTGCTGATGTTGGTGCAGCTGCTAGTGTTGGCGCAGCTGCTGGTGTTGGCACACCCGTTGGTGTTGGTGCAGCTGCTGGTGTTGGTGCAGCTACTAGTGTTGGTGCAGCTGCTAGTGTTGGTGCAACTGCTAGTGTTGGTGCAGCTGCTAGTGTTAGTGCAACTGCTAGTGTTGGTGCAGCTGCTGGTGTTGGCGCACCTGCTAGTGTTGGTGCAGCTGCTGGTGTTGGTGCGCCTGCTAGTGTTGGCACAGCTGCGGGTGTTGGCGCACCCGCTGGTGTTGGTGCAGCTGCTGGTGTTGGTGCAGCTGCTAGTGTTGGTGCAGCTGCTAGTGTTGGCGCAGCTGCTAGTGTTGGTGCAGCTGCTAGTGTTGGTGCAGCTGCTAGTGTTGGTGCAGCTTCTGGTGTTGGTGCAGCTGCTAGTGTTGGTGCAGCTGCTGGTGTTTGTGCAGCTGCTGGTGTTGGCGCAGCTGCTAGTGTTGGCGCAGCTGCTGGTGTTGGCGCAGCTGCTAATGTTGGCGCAGCTGCTGGTGTTGGCGCAGCTGCTGGTGTTGGTGCAGCTGCTGGTGTTGGTGCAGCTGCTAGTGTTGGCGCAGCTGCTAGTGTTGGTGCATCTGTTGGTGTTTGCACAGCTGCTGGTGTTGGCGCAGCTGCTAGTGTAGGCGCAGCTGCTGGTGTTTGTTCAGCTGCTGGTGTTGGTGCAGCTGCTGGTGTTGGTGCAGCTGCTAGTGTTGGTGTAGCTGCTGGTGTTGGCGCAGCTGCTAGTGTTGGCGCAGCTGCTGGTGTTGGCGCACCTGCTAGTGTTGGCGCAGCTGCTGGTGTTGGTGCAGCTGCTGGTGTTGGTGCAGCTGCTGGTGTTGGCGCAGCTGCTAGTGTTGGTGCAGCTGCTGGCGTTTGCGCAGCTGCTCGTGTTGGCGCAGCTGCTGGTGTTGGCGCAGCTGCTGATGTTGGTGCAGCTGCTAGTGTTGGCGCAGCTGCTGGTGTTGGCACACCCGTTGGTGTTGGTGCAGCTGCTGGTGTTGGTGCAGCTACTAGTGTTGGTGCAGCTGCTAGTGTTGGTGCAACTGCTAGTGTTGGTGCAGCTGCTAGTGTTAGTGCAACTGCTAGTGTTGGTGCAGCTGCTGGTGTTGGCGCACCTGCTAGTGTTGGTGCAGCTGCTGGTGTTGGTGCGCCTGCTAGTGTTGGCACAGCTGCGGGTGTTGGCGCACCCGCTGGTGTTGGTGCAGCTGCTGGTGTTGGTGCAGCTGCTAGTGTTGGTGCAGCTGCTAGTGTTGGCGCAGCTGCTAGTGTTGGTGCAGCTGCTAGTGTTGGTGCAGCTGCTAGTGTTGGTGCAGCTTCTGATGTTGGTGCAGCTGCTAGTGTTGGTGCAGCTGCTGGTGTTTGTGCAGCTGCTGGTGTTGGTGCAGCTGCTAGTGTTGGCGCAGCTGCTGGTGTTGGCGCAGCTGCTAATGTTGGCGCAGCTGCTGGTGTTGGCGCAGCTGCTGGTGTTGGTGCAGCTGCTGGTGTTGGTGCAGCTGCTAGTGTTGGTGCAGCTGCTAGTGTTGGTGCAGCTGTTGGTGTTTGCACAGCTGCTGGTGTTGGCACAGCTGCTAGTGTTGGCGCAGCTGCTGGTGTTTGTTCAGCTGCTGGTGTTGGTGCAGCTGCTGGTGTTGGTGCAGCTGCTAGTGTTGGTGTAGCTGCTGGTGTTGGCGCAGCTGCTAGTGTTGGCGCAGCTGCAGGTGTTCGTGGAGCTGCTGGTGTTGGCGCAGCTGCTGGTGTTGGTGCAGCTGCTAGTGTTGGCACAGCTGCTGGTCTTGGCGCAGCTTCTAGTGTCGTCGCAGCTGCTGGTCTTGGCGCACCTGCTAGTGTTGGTGCAGCTGCTGGTGTTGGTGCAGCTGCTGGTGTTGGTGCAGCTGCTGATGTTGGCGGAGCTGCTAGTGTTGGTGCAGCTGCTGGCGTTTGTGCAGCTGCTCGTGTTGGCGCAGCTGCTGGTGTTTGTGCAGCTGCTGGTGTTGGTGCAGCTGCTAGTGTTGGCTCAGCTGCTGGTGTTGGCACACCCGCTGGTGTTGGTGCAGCTGCTGGTGTTGGTGCAGCTGCTAGTGTTAGTGCAGCTGCTAGTGTTGGTGCAACTGCTAGTGTTGGTGCAACTGCTGGTGTTGGTGCAGCTGCTAGTGTTGGCGCAGCTGCTGGTGTTGGTGCAGCAGCTAGTGTTGAATATTGCTAGGCTGGAATATTGCTGCACACTAACAGCACCTTTCAAGGCAGGTGAAATTGCTGACCTAGAAAATGTACAGAGAACCTTCACGGCACGCATAACGGAGATAAAACACCTCAATTACTGGGAGCGTTTGAGGTTCCTAAACCTGTATTCCCTGGAACGCAGGCGGGAGAGATACATGATTATATACACCTGGAAAATCCTAGAGGGGCTAGTACCGAACTTGCACAGGAAAATCACTCACTACGAAAGCAAAAGACTTGGCAGACGATGCAACATCCCCCCAATGAAAAGCAGGGGTGTCACTAGCACGTTAAGAGATCATACAATAAGTGTCAGGGGCCCGAGACTGTTCAACTGCCTCCCAGCATACATAAGGGGGATTACCAACAGACCCCTGGCAGTCTTCAAGCTGGCACTGGACAAGCACCTAAAGTCGGTTCCTGACCAGCCGGGCTGTGGCTCGTACGTTGGTTTGCATGCAGCCAACAGTAACAGCCTGGTTGATCAGGCTCTGATCCACCAGGAGGCCTGGTCACAGACCGGGCCGCGGGGGCGTTGAACCCCGGAACTCTCTCCAGGTAAACTCCAGGTGTAGCTGCTAGTGCTGGTGCAGCTGCTAGTGTTGGTGTAGCTGCTGGTGTGGTGCAGCTGCTGTTGGTGCAGCTGCTAGTGTTGGTACATCTGCTGGTGTTGGCGCAGCTGCTAGTGTTGGTGCAGCTGCTAGTGTTGGTGTTGGTGCAGCTGCTGGTGTTGGTGCAGCTGCTAGTGTTGGTGCAGCTGCTGGCATTGGCACAGCTGCTGGTGTTGAATCAGCTGCTGGTGTTGGTGCAGCTGCTAGTGTTGGCGCAGCTGCTCGTGTTGGTGCAGCTGTTGGTGTTGGTGCAGCTGCTGTTGGTGCACCTGCTGGTGTTGGAGCAGCTGCTAGTGTTGGCGCAGCTGCTGGCGTTGGCGCAGCTGCTGGTGTTGGTGCAGATGCTGGTATTAGTGCAGCTGCTGGTGTTGGTGCAACTGCTGGTGTTGGTGCAACTGCTAGTGTTGGTGCAGCTGCTGGTGTTGGTGCAGCTGTTGGTGTTGGTGAAGCTGCTGGTGTTGGTGCAGCTGCTGGTGTTGGTGCAGCTGCTGGTGTTGGTGCAGCTGCTAGTGTTGGCGCAACTGCTGGTGTTGGTGCAGCTGCTGGTGTTGGTGCAGCTGCTGGTGTTGCTGCAGTTGCTAGTGTTGGCGCAGCTGCTGCTGTGGGTGCAGCTGCTGGTGTTGGCGCAGCTGCTAGTGTTGGTGCAGCTGTTGGTGTTGGTGCACCTGCTGGTGTTGGTGCAGCTGCTAGTGTTGGCACAGCTGCTGGTGTTCGTGCAGCTGTTGGTGTTGGTGTAGCTGCTAGTGTTGGCGCAACTGCTGGTGTTGGTGCAGCTGCTAGTGTTGGCACAGCTGCTTGTGTTGGTGCAGCTGCTGGTGTTCGTGCAGCTGCTAGTTTTGGCGCAGCTGCTGGTGTTGGTGCAACTTCTGGTGTTGGTGCAGCTGCTAGTGTTGGTGCAGCTGCTGGTGTTGGAGCAGCTGCTGGTCTTGGAGCAGCTGCTGGTGTTCGTGCAGCTGCTGGCATTGGCACAGCTGCTGGTGTTGAATCAGCTGCTGGTGTTGGTGCAGCTGCTAGTGTTGGCGCAGCTGCTCGTGTTGGTGCAGCTGTTGGTGTTGGTGCAGCTGCTGTTGGTGCACCTGCTGGTGTTGGAGCAGCTGCTAGTGTTGGCGCAGCTGCTGGCGTTGGCGCAGCTGCTGGTGTTGGTGCAGATGCTGGTATTAGTGCAGCTGCTGGTGTTGGTGCAACTGCTGGTGTTGGTGCAACTGCTAGTGTTGGTGCAGCTGCTGGTGTTGGTGCAGGTGCTGGTGCAGCTGCTAGTGTTGGCGCAGCTGCTCGTGTTGGTGCAGCTGTTGGTGTTGGTGAAGCTGCTGGTGTTGGTGCAGCTGCTGGTGTTGGTGCAGCTGCTGGTGTTGGTGCAGCTGCTAGTGTTGGCGCAACTGCTGGTGTTGGTGCAGCTGCTGGTGTTGGTGCAGCTGCTGGTGTTGCTGCAGTTGCT
This sequence comes from Cherax quadricarinatus, assembly GCF_038502225.1. Taxonomy (NCBI): domain Eukaryota; kingdom Metazoa; phylum Arthropoda; class Malacostraca; order Decapoda; family Parastacidae; genus Cherax; species Cherax quadricarinatus. The sequence goes on along the minus strand of NC_091309.1, from coordinate 1,569,363 downwards.
AGTGTTCGCGCAGCTGCTGCTGTGGGTGTAGCTGCTGGTGTTGGCGCAGCTGCTAGTGTTGGTGCAGCTGTTGGTGTTGGTGCACCTGCTGGTGTTGGTGCAGCTGCTAGTGTTGGCACAGCTGCTGGTGTTCGTGCAGCTGTTGGTGTTGGTGTAGCTGCTAGTGTTGGCGCAACTGCTGGTGTTGGTGCAGCTGCTAGTGTTGGCGCAGCTGCTGGTGTTGGTGCAGCTGCTAGTGTTGGCACAGCTGCTTGTGTTGGTGCAGCTGCTGGTGTTCGTGCAGCTGCTAGTTTTGGCGCAGCTGCTGGTGTTGGTGCAACTTCTGGTGTTGGTGCAGCTGCTAGTGTTGGTGCAGCTGCTGGTGTTGGAGCAGCTGCTGGTGTTGGAGCAGCTGCTGGTGTTCGTGCAGCTGCTGGTGTTGGCGCAGCTGCTAGTGTTGGTGCAGCTGTTGGTGTTGGTGCAGCTGCTGGTGTTGGAGCAGCTGCTGGTGTTGGCTCAGCTGCTGGTGTTTTCGCACCTGCTGGTGTTGGCGCAGCTGCTGGTGTTGGTGCAGCTGCTAGTGTTGGCACAGCTGCTAGTGTTGACGCAGTTGCTGGTGTTGGCACAGCTGCTAGTGTTTGTGAAGCTGCTGGTGTTGTTGCAGCTGCTAGTGTTGGTGCAGCTGTTGGTGTTGGTGCACCTGCTGTTGTTGGTGCAGCTGCTAGTATTGGCGCAGCTGCTGGTGTTGGTGCAGCTGTTGGTGTTGGTGTAGCTGCTAGTGTTGGAGCAACTGCTGTTGGTGCAGCTGCTAGTATTGGCGCAGCTGCTGGTCTTGGTGCAGCTGCTGGTGTTGGCGCGCCTGCTAATGTTGGTGCAGCTGCTGGTGTTGGTGCAGCTGCTGGTGTTGGTGCAACTGCTAATGTTGGCGCAGCTGCTGGTGTTGGTGCAGCTGCTGGTGTTGGCGCAGCTGCTTGTGCTGGTTTTGGTGCAGCTGCTAGTGTTGGTGCAGCTGCTGGTGTTGGTGCAGCTGCTAGTGTTGGCGCAGCTGCTGGTGTTGGTGCTAGTGTTGGCGCAGCTGGTGTTTGTGCAGCTGCTGGTGTTGTCGCAGCTGCTAGTGTTGGGGCAGCTGCTAGTGTTGGTGCAGCTGCTGGTGTTGGCGCAGCTGCTAGTGTTGGCGCAGCTGCTGGTTTTGGCACACCTGCTAGTGTTGGCGCAGCTGCTGGTGTTGGCGCAGCTGCTGGTGTTGGTGCAGCTGCTAGTGTTGGCACAGCTGCTGGTGTTGGCGCAGCTGCTAGTGTTGGTGCAGCTGATGGTGTTGGTGCAGCTGCTAGTGTTGGCGCAGCTGCTGGTGTTGGTGCAGCTGCTGGTGTTGGTGCAGCTGCTGGTGTTGTCGCAGCTGCTAGTGTTGGGGCAGCTGCTAGTGTTGGCTCAGCTGCTGGTGTTGGCGCAGCTGCTAGTGTTGGCGCAGCTGCTGGTGTTGCTGCAGCTGCTAGTGTTGGTGCAGCTGCTGGTGTTGTCGCAGCTGCTAGTGTTGGCACAGCTGCTGGTGTTGGCGCAGCTGCTAGTGTTGGTGCAGCTGATGGTGTTGGTGCAGCTGCTAGTGTTGGCGCAGCTGCTGGTGTTGGTGCAGCTGCTAGTGTTTGCACAGCTGCTGGTGTTGGTGCAGCTGCTAGTGTTGGCACAGCTGCTGGTGTTGGTGCAGCTGCTAGTGTTAGCACAACTGCTAGTGTTGGCCTAGCTGCTAGTGTTGGTGCAGCTGCTGGTGTTGGCGCAGCTGCTGGTGTTGGTGCAGCTGCTAGTGTTTGCACAGCTGCTAGTGTTGGTGCAGCTGCTGGTGTTGGAGCAGCTCCTGGTGTAGGTGCAGCTGCTGGTGTTGGTGCAGCTGCTGGTGTTGGCACAGCTGCTGGTGTTGGTGCAGCTGCTAGTGCTGGCGCAGCTGCTGGTGTTGGTGCAGCTGCTGGTGTTGGAGCAGCTGCTAGTGTTTGCACAGCTGCTGGTGTTGGTGCAGCTGCTAGTGTTGGCACAGCTGCTGGTGTTGGTGCAGCTGCTAGTGTTAGTGCAGCTGCTAGTGTTGGCGTAGCTGCTAGTGTTGGTGCAGCTGCTGGTGTTGGAGCAGCTGCTGGTGTAGGTGCAGCTGCTGGTGTTGGCGCAGCCGCTGGTGTTGGCACAGCTGCTGGTGTTGGTGCAGCTGCTAGTGCTGGCGCAGCTGCTGGTGTTGGTGCAGCTGCTGGTGTTGGAGCAGCTGCTAGTGTTTGCACAGCTGCTGGTGTTGGTGCAGCTGCTAGTGTTGGCACAGCTGCTGGTGTTGGTGCAGCTGCTAGTGTTAGCACAACTGCTAGTGTTGGCCTAGCTGCTAGTGTTGGTGCAGCTGCTGGTGTTGGAGCAGCTCCTGGTGTAGGTGCAGCTGCTGGTGTTGGTGCAGCTGCTGGTGTTGGCACAGCTGCTGGTGTTGGTGCAGCTGCTAGTGCTGGCGCAGCTGCTGGTGTTGGTGCAGCTGCTGGTGTTGGAGCAGCTGCTAGTGTTAGTGCAGCTGCTGGTGTTGGCGCACCTGCTAGTGTTGGCGCACCTGCTGGTGTTGGCGCAGCTGCTGGTGTTGGCGCAGCTGCTAGTGTTGGTGTAGCTGATGGTGTTGGTGCAGTTGCTAGTGTTGGTGCAGCTGCTGGTGTTGGTGCAGCTGCTGGTGTTGGCGCAGCTGGTGGTGTTGGCACACCTGCTAGTGTTGGTGCAGCTGCTGGTGTTGGCACAGCTGCTGGTGTTGGCGCAGCTGCTAGTGTTGGCGCAGCTGCTAGTGTTGGCACAGCTGCTAGTGTTGGCGCAGCTGCTGGTGTTGGCGCAGCTGCTGGTGTTGGTGCAGCTGCTGGTGTTGGCACAGCTGCTAGTGTTGGCACAGCTGCTGGTGTTGGTGCACCTGCTGGTGTTGGTGCAGCTGCTGGTGTTTGTGCAGCTGCTAGTGTTGGTGCAGCTGCTAGTGTTGTCGCAGCTGCTGGTGTTGGCGCAGCTGCTGGTGTTGGTGCAGCTGCTAGTGTTGGGTCAGCTGCTATTGTTGGCGCAGCTGCTGGTGTTGGCGCACCCGCTGGTGTTGGTGCACCCACTGGTGTTGGCGCAGCTGCTAGTGTTGGCGCAGCTGCTGGTGTTGGTGCAGCTGCTAGTGTTGGTGCAGCTGCTGGTGTTGGCGCACGTGCTAGTGTTGGCGCAGCTGCTGGTGTTGGTGCAGCTGCTGGTGTTGGCGCACGTGCTAGTGTTGGCGCAGCTGCTAGTGTTGGCGCAGCTGCTGGTGTTGGTGCAGCTGCTAGTGTTGGTGCAGCTGCTGGTGTTGGTGCAGCTGCTGGTGTTGGTGCAGCTGCTGGTGTTTGTGCAGCTGCTAGTGTTGGTGCAGCTGCTAGTGTTGTCGCAGCTGCTGGTGTTGGCGCAGCTGCTGGTGTTGGTGCAGCTGCTAGTGTTGGGTCAGCTGCTACTGTTGGCGCAGCTGCTGGTGTTGGCGCACCCGCTGGTGTTGGTGCACCCACTGGTGTTGGCGCAGCTGCTAGTGTTGGCGCAGCTGCTGGTGTTGGTGCAGCTGCTAGTGTTGGTGCAGCTGCTGGTGTTGGCGCACGTGCTAGTGTTGGCGCAGCTGCTGGTGTTGGTGCAGCTGCTGGTGTTGGCGCACGTGCTAGTGTTGGCGCAGCTGCTAGTGTTGGCGCAGCTGCTGGTGTTGGTGCAGCTGCTAGTGTTGGTGCAGCTGCTGGTGTTGGTGCAGCTGCTGGTGTTGGTGCAGCTGCTAGTGTTGGTGCAGCTGCTGGTGTTGGTGCAGCTGCTGGTGTTTGCGGTGGCTGGTGGTGACTAAGTAAGTGTACTTAGGTACAGGTACAAATATGTTCAATAATCTAACACAGTGTAAATTACCTAGGATAACACAAAGGTGACCTGTATCATATCCAAATATATAAGGGGTGATGGTGGTGGTTGTTATTGTTGTTGATTATAATACAGGAGAAAGAAGGAAGGAGGAGGAGGAGGAAGAAAGAAGGAAGGATAAGGGTTGGCTGTAGCAACTTAGATATATTACCGTGCATTAAGTCCTCTCGTCAACCTCAACCCTTCAACCCATCAATAACTAACCTGATACATAACAACATAATGGCTCTACTAAACACTCAACTCGCCTCAGGTAGGACTTTTAATGGAAAATGTCGAAAATTAGGTTGGCTTAATGTAAAAAAAAAAAATTAAGTAATAACATGGGATCGTAAAGGATGATTAATTCACTTATAAAATTTTTCGCTTAACAAAATTTTTATGGTTCCTTGTGTCACAGGTCATTAAGCAAGTGATGACTGGGGGGTGTTCTGGGGGTCAGCGCCCCCCAGGTCAGGTCCATGGCCAGGCATTGACCGTAATGTATTGCATATTAGTATCTTTTGAGCTTCCACTACCCGTCAAGGAAGGTTCCTTGATGCTGGTGAGGGGCTCTTGATCTAGGGAATTGGATCTGTGCTCCAGTTTCCTGAATTAAGCCTGAATACCTTCCATTCTCTCCCTCCCCCACAGGCGCTGTATAATCCTACGGGTTTAGCACTTCCTCATTATTATGATTATAATAATGAGCTCTTAGTTATATACAATGTATTTTTTAAGATTATATTTTTGTACCTGGAGTTTACCTGGAGAGAGTTCTGGGGGTCAGCGCCCCCACTTCCTGTCTGTGACCAGGCCTTATGGTGCAGCAGGGCATGATCAACCAGGCTGTTACTGCTGGCTGCACGCAATCCAATGTACGAGCCACAGCCCGGCTGGTCAGGAACCGACTTTAGGTGCTTGTCCAGTGCCAGCTTGAAGACTGCCAGGGGTCTGTTGGTAATCCCCCTTATGTATGCTGGGAGGCAGTTGAACAGTCTCGGGCCCCTGACACTTATTGTATGGTCTCTTAACGTGCTAGTGACACCCCTGCTTTTCATTGGGGGGATGTTGCATCGTCTGCCAAGTCTTTTGCTTTCGTTGTGATTTTCGTGTGCAAATTCGGTACGATGTATAACTACTGTAACATTTTTGAATGGGTAATAAAAAAAATTATTCATTTTATATGAGGGCATTTAAACTACGAGAAATACCTCACACTTCTGAACATGTATTCTCTGAAGCAGAGGAGACAGATACAGAATAATGGATATTTTAGAGCCTGATCCCACACTTAGGCAGTGCCATGACAAAGCACTGGAGTGACGGAGTTGGGAGAAACTGTAAAATAAACCCAGTGAAGAACAGGGGAACTATAGGTACAATAAGAGAACACTATTAATATCTGTGGGCCCAAGACTGTTCAACATTTTGCCAGAAAATATCAGATATACTGTGAAGTACTGTTGTCAGTGCTAGATCAGCCAGGTTATGATGGATATGTTGACCAACAAACCATCACCAGCAACATCCTGGTTGATCTGGCAAGCACAAGACATACCTGGCCTAGTGCTAGGCTGCGGAGTAGGAAAGCTCAAAACCAGTCAAAAGTATATAACGGGTACAGTGGTACCTCGGGATACAAACAGCTCAGAATGCGAACAATAATGTAAGTGTATTTATATAAGTGCTTTTGTAAGTGTATTTTTGGGGGTCTGAAATGGATTAATCTAATTTACATTATTCCTTATGGGAACAAATTTGTTCGGTATCAGCACTCGAACAGCCTTCTGGAACGAATTAATTTCCTATACCAAGGTACCACTGTGTATCCTTTTCTCTCTCCCTTCCTTGGCTCTGCTAATTGTACTCTCACAACCCACCTTCCCCACACAATACTCTGACCATCTTTCAAAGTACATATGACATACACTCATACATTCTGAGTTCCAAACACTTGACTATTAAAAAAATTTCGGGAATGCATTAATGTCGTGATGACCTACTGTACATACTTGTATATGCTAGGGATAACCTGGGCAGTCTCTAAAATAACTTGGATGGTTTGTTAGAATAAGAGCGTATAATCAGTCAGAGAATATGTAGCTGAAAATAGTACTTTTCTGATAACAAGGACTCCAGTGGAAATAAGTCACTTTGACTTTTTGGGGTTATCCTAGGTAATTACGTACACTACTATGTATGATAATTTATATAATTGTATTTGTGTACCTGTACCTAAATAAACTTACTTTACAGGATACTAAAACATTACAGCAGAAGACAGGCAAAGTCCTTCTTTTAATGTGCAAATTAATGGAAATGACTAGAACACATCAAATGCCAGACATAGTGCAGAATTGCTTGATTTCAGCTATGTGGTTCTTAAAATGAAAGTGATTACTGTAGTGTGGTTGGTTTGAGTGTTCTAGGGAGGATGAGTGAACTACTATGCCAAAGATGTGAATTTGTTTAAAATTTGTGTCATTCCATTACTGGTAACATAACATTTTATCTTAAAAAAATACTTTCCAGAGTCATCCAAATATTATTGTTTAAAATAAGTTAAGGTCTGTCTTCATTGTAGTCATGAGAACACACACTAACTGACTATTCAGCTGGTTCATTAACTTACTAACAGATAATTAAGCTGAAAAGAAGAGCATAATTACTTTGAAGAGCTTGACTAGCCTGACCCTACATCATGAAGAATATCTTAAGTAAGATTCCTAGCGTGACCCCGCTCTACCTTGATCATCTTAACACACGGTAAGTTAATATTTAGTGTATGTTATTACAGTCCCTACAAATTTGCAGAGGGTTATGTTCCTGGAGGCTCTCCAAAAGTAGAAACTTCAAATAATAGAAAATTAAGTGTGCATAAAATATTTTGTTTCATATTTGAGTTCACTGTGTTTCAGAGACCATATCTCTATCACCCAAATCTAGTTAATTTTGACATTTCTTCAGTACAAATTGGATTATTTAATCTGTTTGTGGGTTGCCCTTCAGTAAAACGTTGAAAGCTAAATCTGTGAAGACGGATACCAGCAGATTTGTAAAAATGACTACTATTCTGTTTTCCCTCAAGGTCATTTTAGGATGGAGGAAATAGATTATCATTTGTTTAACATTAAATGAGTTTTGTACTATACACAAAGCCCATGATTTAATGGACTAATAGGACCAGGAAGTGGCTAGTAATGGTGGTTGTATAGGTCAAGTCAGTATTTAAGTGAGAATTTGTCATTTGTGATCCATGGAGATATTTTAGCAAGTTTGGCATTTACCATGTTGATGAGTGCAGCCAGATCAGACTTTAACCTTTTGAGGGTCCGTCCCATAGATCTACAGCTATACGTTGAGGGTCCAAACCGTAGATCTACGCCATGAGCTCAGCTCACTGATAAGCTGTGAGCGGTAAATTTGGGCCTAGATATGAGAGAATACATCTATGTGGTATGTGTGCACCACATAAAACAAATCCTGCAGCACACAGTGCATAATGAGGAAAAAAACTGATCGTATTTCTCGATTAAAACAGCGACTTTGCAGTGTTTTTTCATGTGTTTTTTATAGTTGTACATGTATTTTCGTTTTCTTGGTCTCATTTGATAGAATGGAAGATATATTACAGAAATAGAGATGATTTTGATTGGTTTTAGTAATGGAAATGGGTTGAAACTGAGCTCAAAATAGCAGAAATGTTAAATTTTTGCCGATGTTCAAGAGTAAACAAATGATCCCACACGTCTAATACACGCCAGCTGGTGGGTCTAATATACGTTCACAAATGTGGTGATATTATTCATACAATTATTACAGTATTGCATAACAGTAAATCTTCTATTTTTTTGGTTTGAAAGAAATTCATTATGTGAATAAAAAATCAAAATGGAATTCACTTGTGAAGCCTGAAAACATAACTAATGAACAGAGGAAATGTTGGTTTAGTTCCAGGAATGCCTGCATTTATTCTGGACCATATTTTGAAATTAGAATATTTTGAACTTTGCATTAAATTGGCCAAATTACCAATTTCTGATCACTTTATTTTGTAGTTGAAACAGTTGACTTGGCGATTTCTTGTGATCAATCAATAGAATAGAAGTACAGTGGAACCTCAAATATCGAACTTAACCTGTTCTAGGAGCTAGTTCTAAATTCGAAAAGTCTGAAAATCGAAGCAATATTTCCCATAAGAAGTAGTGGAAATACAATTAATCCATTCCAGAAACTCAAAAATATTCACAAAAAATACATTTTATAGAGATTAATTACAGTTTTACATATACACAACAAATACTATAGTGTTCAGTTATGTATATAAATATAAAATAACATTTTTACTTACCTTTATTGAAGATTGGTGATGCATCTGGAAGATAGGGAGGAGGAGAGAGGGAGTTGGGGTTAGTGTTTGGAAGGAGAATCCCCCTCCATGAGGACTTCAGGTAAAGCCCTCTCTGGGGTTCCTTCCTTTCTCTGTCTTTTTATGCTACTAGGACCAGCTTGAGAGTCACTGGACCCCTGTCTCACAAAATAACTGTCCACAGTCCTCTGTTTCTGGTGCCTCTTTAACATTTCCCTAAAATGGGACATGGTTCTGCCACTGAACTGGTTCCAGGAGTTTTCTGTACCAGATCAGCATGCAACTTCCTTGCCTTTTCACAAATAATCATCTCTGAAACACTATCACCTGCCATCTCTTTATCCTTGATCCACACCAGCAACAACTTCTCAACCTCTTCAACTATTTGTGGTCTGTTTTTGGTTAGCATATTAACACCTTTTGCAGCATCAGCTTCCTTGATTTGTTTTTTCTTTGCCAGGATAGAACCAATGGTCGATTTGTTTTTACCATACATCCTGGCAAGCTCAGCAAGTCTCACCACTCTCATACTTCTGTATTATTTCCTTCTTCACATATATGGTGTTTCTCACTTTCTTTACCACAGGGGTACCACTAGCAAGTTTCTTTGGGCCCATGGTAGCATATTTCACAATCCCACAAGCACTAAACACAATGAAATAATCGTAAAATGTTTGAATGAGAGTGCAGGTTAGTGTTCACTCAAGCATTAACAAAGCCAGACTGGCTCATGGCGCCTGCGCGGGGACGCAGACAGAGTGGGCTGGCGGACAGGTCCGGTACCCGGCAGTCTGAAAATTGGGGTGCGTTCGATAATAGGGGCAAAGTTGGTTTGAAAAAAGGGTTCTATTTTTGAAACGTTTGATAAGTGATATGTTCGAAATTTGAGGTTCCACTGTAATACTAGTGAAATAGCTAAGAATTTGGTCGACTGGAGTAATATAATTGGCCTAAAATGGGAGTCAAAGTCTGCAAAATCGCTGATGTGTAAATGTCGCTGACACATCAAAATTCGCGAGAGCATAATTTCATCAATTTTCCATTAAATTTCGTACTTTTTCTTTTATTACCTTCAGAAAAAGATTCTCTACCATTTCATAAGAAAAAATAAAAAAAAATTTTTTGGAAAATTCTTGGACACTGGTGTGCACTTTGAAATTTGGCCTTTGGACCCTGAAAGGGTTAAAATGACAAAAATTGTGTTATCATAAAAGAGAATTGGTTTAAGTTCCTGTGAAGCATTTGGAAGGTCATTGATGTAGATTAGGAATAGCAAAATGCCAAGAATCCTACCTTGTGTGAAGGTGAAATATATTTTAAGTCTAACATTATAAGATTTTTCCTTATTTACACCTGTATTTCAATGGTGTATGGTACAAGTTTAATTAATTTGTTTATTAAATTATTGCCTAAATGTAACAGGCACTGTACTGGCAATGATTTGACACTTCCATTTCACATGTAAATTTCTGTTCTATTCTGACAGAAGTGGCACATCCCCTGGATTATGGTTAGTAATGCTGGTACCTTTGGCATGTAGCCCAGGTCTCAACACAGCATACATCAGTTGCTCTCCAACTCCTCGACTTTTGGCATTTTTAGCACTTCAGGTAATTGCTGGTGCAGTTTGTATTGTGCATGATAAATGATAAAGTTTATTTCTAAAAAGTATAGTTTACATGTGCTTCAGAAAAAATGACAAAATAATTTGCTATATTGTTTGTGGAGGTTGTTGCAAGTGTTAGTCAAATGTATTTATTTTTTATTTATTTATTTATGTCTTTGCAAATAGTACATTGAGATTTTGTATTTATAATAATGGGTTGCAATGCAAAGAGAGCCTCTATTATGCCTAGGCATTCTTGGCATGTAAATGCAACTACTAATGTAAATTTCACTATTACTGGATGGGAGATGCATTAAACTGAAGGCTGTTGAAAGCATAGCCAACACATAACAAAAAAGTATCTAAAACAGTTAGCATCCTCTCAAAGATACATTACTATGTACCACAAACATAACTACTTACACTATACCACTCACTGATCTACCCCTACTTCACCTATGCTATTTGTGTCTGGGGTTCCACAACAGCAAATCACCTAAAGCCAATAATAACCCAACAAAAATCTGCAGTGTAAGTGATCACACAGTCCACTGCTAGACAACACCCCCCTCCCCCCACTCTTCAAAGACCTAAACCTACTCACTATACAAAACATTCACTTGTATTACTGTGCAGCCTACATTTACAGAACAATAAATTCTAATATATATCCCGACCTGAATTGCTTTCTTGACAGTTGCAACAGGACCTTTAGACATAATACTAGGCACAAAAATCTCTATGACATTCCCAGTGTCTGTCTAAATCTCTTCAAAAATTCAGTGTACATGAAAGGGCCCAAAATCTGGAAAACTCAGCCAATAATCTCCAGAACCTTTGACTCAGCCAGCATTTTCAAAATATATAAATAAATATATAAATAAATGAGTTTTTTTTTTTTTCCGAAAAATTTCCGACCCTTAGAACAAGTTTAGGAGAGGGCCTGCCGACCCTGAAGGGGTTAAGAAGCATATTTCCATCATACATTGCCCAAGTTTCAATAAGATAGTCCAACAAACAACTGAGATCAAATTCCTTAGATCAAGAGCAAGAGCCCCTCACCAGCGTCAAGGAACCTCCCTTGAAGCCCGCTCGAATTTGGGAATTTTACTCGTGTCTGGAAGCAAAAAATCAATCGAGCGACTGCTCATATCTGGAAAAACTTGCACGTGGATACACTCATAAGTAGAGGTTTCTCTGTACATGTATACTAACAAAATGTATATTTTTTTTTTTTAACACTTTGGCCATTTCCCACCAAGGCAGGATGACCCAAAAGAAAGAAAAACCCAAAAAGAAAGGAAAAACTTTCATTATCATAAAGGAAAAACTTTCATTATCATTCAACATATTCACCATCACTTATACATAATCACTGTCTTTGCAGAAGTGCCCTGATACAATAGTTTAGATAGTCACTCCAAACTGCCAATATCCCAAACCCCTCCTTTAAAGTGCAAGCATTGTACTTCCCATTTCCAGGACTCAAGTCCGACTAACCAGTTTCCTTGAATCCCTTCACACAATATTACCCTGCTCACAGTTCAACAGCTCGCCAGGTCCCGAAAACCATTCGTCTCCATTCACTCCTATCTAACATGCTCATTCATGTTTGCTGGAAATGTATATGTCATGAGTAAATCACAGGGGTGTGCTGGCATTATGCTCTGTTACAATCTTCCAAATAGTGTTGCAGGTCATCATCATGAAGAGTAGTTTTCTGAAGATGTGGTGTGAACATGGTATGTATGAGATTAATACATATTTAGTAGGTTCAGGGATTTAAGTTTGAGCTTAATGTGTTGCCTGTAGTTTGAGTTTGTGATGGTTCTGATAGATGCCTTTTGTTGTGGGATGATTGGTTTGAGGTGGATAGCTAGGCTTTGAAATATTCTTAACTAGGATGACAGGTATTAGGTTAAATTCGATCATATAAAATAAATACTAGGATGACAGGTATTAGGTTAAATTCGATCATATAAAATAAATACTAGGATGACAGGTATTAGGTTAAATTCGATCATATAAAATAAATACTAGGATGACAGGTATTAGGTTAAATTCGATCATATAAAATAAACACAGCCTCTAATGTTTTCACAAGTAGAGTATATTAGTTCTAGTTTATCTCTGCCTGAAATGTTGAGCTTAATTACTTATATTTCTGGTTGTACATATATGAGTACCCAGCATGTGAACACACACATGTAACTTTCAACACACCGGCCGTATCCCACCGAGGCGGGGTGGCCCAAAAGGAAAAACGAAAGTTTCTCCTTTTACATTTAGTAATATATACAGGAGAAGGGGTTACTAGCTCCTTGCTCCCGGCATTTTAGTCGCCTCTTACAACACGCATGGCTTACGGAGGAAGAATTCTGTTCCACTTCCCCATGGAGGTAAGAGGAAATAAACAAGAACAAGAACTAGAAAGAAAATAGAAGAAAACCCAAAGGGGTGTGTATATATATATGCTTGTACATGTATGTGTAGTGTGACCTAAGTGTAAGTAGAAGTAGCAAGACATACCTGAAATCTTGCATGACACACATGTAACCTCAGAGTATTATTGTATTTTCATATTTATTTATTATATTTTCTTCACTTCTAAGTTTTCACATCCTTGCAATTAATTTATAACGACACCCAGGTTGGAGTGTGTGGCATCCATTTGTACAAGCAAATGTGTGCCTCAGGCACTTACGATAACATGAGGAGTGAAGATAACAGAGAATCCCCCATTCTACTCAGGGTTCTTATCCATCCGTATACTCCAGCACTAGTCACAGCCATTTCTCTCTCCTTTCTTTCTGACATCCGTGAGTAGTTATTATTAAGGATTAAGGATTTTTATTTCTTTGCATAGTTTACAATGTGTAATTACAATTTTGATTTCCTAAGTACAAAGAAAGCCACTGTCATGTGGGGGCATTTCAGGCAGACTAAACCTAATGCTTAATGCTTAATTATTGGTGTAATGAATTCTCAGTAGCCTGAATTTATTATTTCTCACTAAGTACTTTAGTTTTTGGCAGTTTGTAGATATTGAGATTCTCATATCCAATAAAGTTTTAGCTCTGCCTACATCTTACCAACTTATAAATTTCCAAACTTGTGATCCCATTGATATCAATGTTTTGATTTACCCTTACCTTAGGATTCAAATTTTGGACTTAGACAATTATTAGCAGTTTGTTAGGTACCCAGCATGCCACATTCACGTAGTAACTGCTAGCCGACACTCACAATGCCAAGTTGCTGAGTGCTGAAGAAAATGAGGGTAAATGTTAATACTACTGGGCATGGAGTGTGTTTAATTTTTATAAAATGATAACTTATTTCTTTATAAAGTCATAACTCTTAACCCTTTCAGGGTCCGTGCCGTAATACTACAGCTTTGAGCTCAGGGTCCGTGCTGTAGTACTAAAGTATGAGCTCAGCTCAATCATACAAGCTGTAAGTGATAAATTTTGGCCTAGATATAAGATAATGGGTCTGTCCAGGGAGTGTGCTCCATATAAAAAAATCCTTCCCCATGCAGTGTATGATGGAAAAACAAAACTATGTCTGTGTGAATAGTTTAATATAGTGACTTTGTGGTGTATTTTCAGATGTTTTTATGGTTTTATTCTGTTTCTTGGTAATGTTTGATAAAGTGGAAGATACATTACAGAAATAGTGATGATTTTGATTGGTTTCAGGAATGGAAGTGCAGTGGAACCTCAGTACTTGAACTTAATTCATTCCAGAAGGCTGTTTGAGTGCCGATCTGTTAGAATACTGAACGAATTTTTCCCAACCAATTTTTTTTTTTTGTTGGCTGCTATCACTAATCTTTTTAGGCCCCTTGGTAACTGATTTATACAAATAATATAAAAAACACCAAAAAATGCAAAGAAACACGAAATAGTTTACAGCGAAGGTCTGGCAGGGCGTGTTTGTTTGATCAAGTGCTGAGCAAATGGTTGACCACCGAATTGTTTGAGTAGGGAGCTGTTCGAGTACCGAGGTTCCACTGTAGCTTGAAAGTAAGCTCAAAGTAGCAGAAATATTCAATTTTTATCATTATTCCAGAAGGCACTAATCACATCACTCCCATTTGGTCATCTAATTACATGTCTAATACATGTTCATGAATGCACTGACATTATTTATACAATTGCTACAATACTGCAGTAGCCTGCATAACAGTAAATCTTCTATTTTTTGTGTGAATAAAAATTCAAAATAGAAAGCAAGTGTAATATGTAGGAGAGGCCTGGGAACATAAATAATAATCAGAGGAAATGTTGTTTTAGTGCCAGGAATGTCTACATTGTTTATTGTGGATTCTTTTTTTGTAATTGGCATTTTTTAATTTTGTGTGAAATTGGCCAAATTATTGAATTCTGATCACTTTATTGGGTAGTTGAAATAGTTGAATGGTCGGTTTCTTATGCACAGTTGATAGAATGGAAGGCATACTAGCAAAATAGCTAAGAGTTTGGTTGACTTGAACAGTGGAATTGGCCTAAAATGGGACTTAAAGTGTGTGCAATCACTAGTGGGTAAATTGCTCTGAGACCACTAATTCTGTGCCTGTGTATTTTCATAAGTTTTCCATCAAATTTAGTACTTTTTTTTTATCAGATTTCGTACTTTTGGTGTCATTTCCTTTGGAAAAAGATTCTCTACCATTTTATGAGAAAGAATAATTTATTAGGGGGCAGGGAAATTTTTGGACCCTGAGAACAAATTTCAGATTGGGGGTCTGGACCCTGAAAGGGAATAATACTGGTAATTCTGCAGTAGCTCAAGTCATAACTCTTAATGATGTATCTAGAATTTTGCTCTTTTCCATTTGCCACTTTTAGCCCATGATATTAGCTTATGCAAATCTTTTGGAAGTTCAGTAGTACTGGGTATCTTTTTCTAAATTTATTGTTTTTTGTGTATGTTGGAAGCAGATTTACTCATGTCACTTTTTATTTCCTCATTAATGCCATTTATGAACAAGGAGCCCAAAACTAATCTTCATAGAATGCCACTTATGACTGGTCCCTTTTCTGATCTCACCCCACTTAAAGAACTCCAATATGGGCCTCTCTGCTTCCTATTAGTCAGCCATGCCTCAAGCCATGTGAGAACTTTTCCTCCAGTATCATGTGCTGTCACTTTCTTAAACAGGTTTTCTTTGTGGGACTTTATTAAAAGCCTTACTAAAATCCAAATGAACATTGTGTTTTCTTTATTCTACCTCAGGTGCTTTACTGAAGGACGTCAGTTAATTGTCAGGCAAAAACTACTCTTGTGAATCTGTGTTGAGACTCATAAATCCAATTATGCTCATCAAGGTGACTTTTTATTATGTCATCTTTTTTTTTTTTTTTTAACCCTTTCAGGGTTCAGAGGCCAAATTTCAAAGTGCACACCAGGGTCCAAGAATTTTCAAAAAAAATTTTTGTTATTTTTTCTTATGAAATGGTAGAGAATCTTTTTCTGAAGATAATAAAACAAAAAGTATGAAATTTGATGGAAAATTGATGAAATTATGCTCTCGCGAATTTTGATGTGTCAGCAATATTTACGAATTGGCGATTTTGACGACTTTGACTCCCATTTTAGGCCAATTACATTATTCCAGTCGACCAAATTCTTTGCTATTTCACTAGTATTATTTCTATTCTATCGGTTGAGCTCAATAAATCGCCCAGTCAACTGTTTCTACTACAAAATAAAGTGAATGGAAATTGGTAATTTGGCCAATTTAACACAAAGTTTAAAATATTCCAATATCAAAATAGGGTCCAGAATAAACAATGCAGGCATTCCTGGCACTAAACTAACATTTCCTCTGTTCATTAGTTATGTTTTCAGGCTTTACAAATGAATTCCATTTTGATTTTTTATTCACATAATGAATTTTTATTCAAACCAAAAAATAGAAGATTTACTGTTATGCAATATTGTAATAATTGTATAAATATCATCACCACATTTGTGAATGTATATTAGACCCATCAGCTGACATGTATTAGACATGTGAGGTCGTTTGTTTACTCTTGAACATCGACAAAAATTTAACATTTCCGTTACTTTGAGCTCAGTTTCAAGCCATTTTCAGTGCTAAAACCAATCAAAATCATTTCTATTTCTGTAATATATCTTCCATTCTGTCAAATGAGACCAAGAAATCACAAATACAACTATAAAAAACATACGAAAAAACACTGCAAATTTGCTGTTTTAATAAAAAATCACTGTCTCAGTTTTTTCTCTCATTATACACTGTGTGCTGCAGGATTTGTTTTATGTGGTGCACACATACCACATAGATGTATTCTCTCATATCTAGGCCCAAATTTACCACTCACAGCTTATCAGAGTGAGCTGAGCTCATGGCGTAGATCTACGGTTTGGACCCTGAACGTAAAGCCATAGATCTACGGCATGGACCCTGAAAGGGTTAAAGAACTGACAGTATCCCACCGCGGCAGGGTGACTCTTGCTCTCGGCATTTTAGTTGCCTCTTATGACATTCATGGTGTACAGAGGAAGAATTCTGTTCCACTTCCCCATGGAGATAAGAGGAAATAAACAAAAACAAGAACTGTTAAGAAAATAGAAGAAAACCCAGAGGGGTGTGTATATATGTGCTTGTACATTCATGTGTAGTAGGACCTAAGTGTCAGTAGAGGTAGCAAGATGTATCTGAAATCTTGCATGTCTATGAGACAAGAAAAAGACACTAGCAATCCTACCATCATGTAAAACAATTGCAGATTTCTGTTTTACACTCACTTGGCAGGACATTAGTATGTACCTCCCTCGTTGGTTGCTGTCTACCAATCTACTACCTAATTATGTCAGCTCTTATTGATTTTAATATTTTGCCTATTATGGAGGTCAGGTTATTTGGTAATTTGATGGTATGGAGGCCTGGTCAAGGAATGATCCACAGGGGTGTTGACCCTCGGAATGACCTCCAGATTAGGTAGGTAGACTTGTCTCTTGATTTGAAGATTCATATTACATAAACTGTGTTCTACATCTCCAGCACAACACCTGGATATAGACACTGGTAGCAAACAGTCCTTTTAATACAATGTTTTGTCCAAGGCTGGGCCATATCAAGTTTAAAGGAGTGGGCAAGTACAGTGACTTATAAGGCAAACAGGTACCACGAGGTCAGGCAGGTCATATACGAAGTCATGAAATTGCGAGATTAAGTACAGACGATGTGAGGTTAGGTATTGACGAGTGTAAGGATGGGGATAAGATGATAAGTTTATTATGTATATTATAGGTAGTAGGTTGGTAGACAGCAACCACCCAGGGAGGTACTACCGTCCTGCCAAGTGAGTGTAAAACGAAAGCCTGTAATTGTTTTACATGATGGTAGGATTGCTGGTGTCTTTTGTCTGTCTCATAAATATGCAAGATTACAGGTACGTCTTGCTACTTCTACTTACACTTAGGTCACACTACACATACATGTACACGTTTATTTATACACACTCATCTGAGTTTTCTTTGATTTTATCTTAATAGTTCTTGGTCTTGTTACTTTTCCTTTTATATCCATGGGGAAGTGGAATAAGAATCTTTCCTCCGTAAGCCATGCGTGTTGTAAAAGTCAACTAAAATGCCGGGAACAATGGGCTAGTAACCCCTTTTCCTGTAAAGATTACTAAAAAGAATAAGAAGAAGAAAATTGTCAAAATGGGAAGTCTGAATGTGCGTGGATGTTGTGCAAATGATAAGAAAGAGATGATTGTGGATGTTATGAATGAGAAGAAACTGGATGTCCTGGCTTTAAGTGAAACAAAGCTGAAGGGGGTGGGAGAGTTTCAATGGAGAGGAATAAATGGGATTAGGTCAGGGGTTTCAAATAGAGTTAGAGCTAAAGAAGGAGTAGCAATAATGTTGAAGGATAAGCTATGGCAGGAAAAGAGGGACTACAAATGCATAAATTCAAGGATTATGTGGAGTAAAATAAAGATTGGATGTGAAAAGTGGGTTATAATAAGCATGTATGCACCTGGAGAAGAGAGAAGTGTAGAGGAGAGAGAGAGATTTTGGGAAATGTTGAGTGAATGCGTGGGGAGTTTTGAATCAAGTGTGAGAGTAATGGTGGTTGGGGATTTCAATGCTAAAGTGGGTAAAAATGTTATGGAGGGAGTAGTAGGTAAATTTGGGGTGCCAGGGGTAAATGTAAATGGGGAGCCTTTAATTGAGCTATGTGTAGAAAGAGATTTGGTAATAAGTAATACATATTTTATGAAAAAGAGGATAAATAAATATACAAGGTATGATGTAGCATGTAATGAAAGTAGTTTATTAGATTATGTATTGGTGGATAAAAGGTTGATGGGTAGGCTCCAGGATGTACATGTTTATAGAGGGGCAACTGATATGTCAGATCATTATTTAGTTGTAGCTACAGTTAGAGTAAGAGGTAGATGGGAAAAGAGGAAGGTGGCAACAACAAGTAAGAGGGAGGTGAAAGTGTATAAACTAAGGGAGGAGGAAGTTCGGGCGAGATATAAGCGACTATTGGTAGAAAGGTGGGCTAGTGCAAAGATGAGTAGTGGGGGGGTTGAAGAGGGTTGGAATAGTTTTAAAAATGCAGTATTAGAATGTGGGGCAGAAGTTTGTGGTTATAGGAGGGTGGGGGCAGGAGGAAAGAGGAGTGATTGGTGGAATGATGAAGTAAAGGGTGTGATAAAAGAGAAAAAGGTAGCTTACGAGAGGTTTTTACAAAGCAGAAGTGTTATAAGAAGAGCAGAGTATATGGAGAGTAAAAGAAAGGTGAAGAGAGTGGTGAGAGAGTGCAAAAGGAGAGCAGATGAAAGAGTGGGAGAGGCACTGTCAAGAAATTTTAATGAAAATAAGAAAAAATTTTGGAGTGAGTTAAACAAGTTAAGAAAGCCTAGGGAAAGTATGAATTTGTCCATTAAAAACAGAGTAGGGGAGTTAGTAGATGGAGAGAGGGAGGTATTAGGTAGATGGCGAGAATATTTTGAGGAACTTTTAAATGTTGAGGAAGAAAGGGAGGCGGTAATTTCATGCACTGGCCAGGGAGGTATACCATCTTTTAGGAGTGAAGAAGAGCAGAATGTAAGTGTGGTGGAGGTACGTGAGGCATTACGTAGAATGAAAGGGGGTAAAGCAGCTGGAACTGATGGGATCATGACAGAAATGTTAAAAGCAGGGGGGGATATAGTGTTGGAGTGGTTGGTACTTTTGTTTAATAAATGTATGAAAGAGGGGAAGGTACCTAGGGATTGGCGGAGAGCATGTATAGTCCCTTTATATAAAGGGAAAGGGGACAAAAGAGATTGTAAAAATTATAGAGGAATAAGTTTACTGAGTATACCAGGAAAAGTATACGGTAGAGTTATAATTGAAAGAATTAGAGGTAAGACAGAATGTAGAATTGCGGATGAGCAAGGAGGCTTCAGAGTGGGTAGGGGATGTGTAGATCAAGTGTTTACATTGAAGCATATATGTGAACAGTATTTGGATAAAGGTAGGGAAGTTTTTATTGCATTTATGGATTTAGAAAAGGCATATGATAGAGTGGATAGAGGAGCAATGTGGCAGATGTTGCAAGTTTATGGAATAGGTGGTAAGTTACTAAATGCTGTAAAGAGCTTTTATGAGGATAGTGAGGCTCAGGTTAGGGTGTGTAGAAGAGAGGGAGAATACTTCCCGGTAAAAGTAGGTCTTAGACAGGGATGTGTAATGTCACCATGGTTGTTTAATATATTTATAGATGGGGTTGTAAAAGAAGTAAATGCTAGGGTGTTCGGGAGAGGGGTGGGATTAAATTATGGGGAATCAAATTCAAAATGGGAATTGACACAGTTACTTTTTGCAGATGATACTGTGCTTATGGGAGATTCTAAAGAAAAATTGCAAAGGTTAGTGGATGAGTTTGAGAATGTGTGTAAAGGTAGAAAGTTGAAAGTGAACATAGAAAAGAGTAAGGTGATGAGGGTATCAAATGATTTAGATAAAGAAAAATTGGATATCAAATTGGGGAGGAGGAGTATGGAAGAAGTGAATGTTTTCAGATACTTGGGAGTTGACGTGTCGGCGGATGGATTTATGAAGGATGAGGTTAATCATAGAATTGATGAGGGAAAAAAGGTGAGTGGTGCGTTGAGGTATATGTGGAGTCAAAAAACGTTATCTATGGAGGCAAAGAAGGGAATGTATGAAAGTATAGTAGTACCAACACTCTTGTATGGATGTGAAGCTTGGGTGGTAAATGCAGCAGCGAGGAGACGGTTGGAGGCAGTGGAGATGTCCTGTCTAAGGGCAATGTGTGGTGTAAATATTATGCAGAAAATTCGGAGTGTGGAAATTAGGAGAAGGTGTGGAGTTAATAAAAGCATTAGTCAGAGGGCAGAAGAGGGGTTGTTGAGGTGGTTTGGTCATTTAGAGAGAATGGATCAAAGTAGAATGACATGGAAAGCATATAAATCTATAGGGGAAGGAAAGAGGGGTAGGGGTCGTCCTCGAAAGGGTTGGAAAGAGGGGGTAAAGGAGGTTTTGTGGGCGAGGGGCTTGGACTTCCAGCAAGCGTGCATGAGCGTGTTAGATAGGAGTGAATGGAGACGAATGATACTTGGGACATGACGATCTGTTGGAGTGTGAGCAGGGTAATATTTAGTGAAGGGATTCAGGGAAACCGGTTATTTTCATATAGTCGGACTTGAGTCCTGGAAATGGGAAGTACAATGCCTGCACTTTAAAGGAGGGGTTTGGGATATTGGCAGTTTGGAGGGATATATTGTGTATCTTTATATGTATATGCTTCTAAACTGTTGTATTCTGAGCACCTTTGCAAAAGCAGTGATAATGTGTGCATGTGGTGAAAGTGTTGAATGATGATGAAAGTATTTTCTTTTTGGGGATTTTCTTTCTTTTTTTTGGGTCACCCTGCCTCGGTGGGAGACGACCGACTTGTTGAAAAAAAAAAAAAAATGAATAATGGACAATGTGGTAAATAGGCCCAGTCAACATATATATTTCAGTTTTGCTTAGTGGTATTTGTGAGGTAGATCACTACTGCTTCCAAAATTCTGTATCTGATCCTGTCATTCTTGTGGTGTAACAGTTCTTCCCCAGTCCATGATGTGAAAACAAAGGGTGTGAAGGACTATGCATGCATTATTGCAGGCATATTTATGTTCCTGAAGGTATGTCTGAAGGTCTCTGCCAGTATCCCCAATGTAGAATTTATTGGATCCAACATACAGTATGTTGTATACTTCTGCTGTGCAAGCAGTTGTGAGTTTAGGGCTTCTAATGATCTCTGTTATAGTTTTTGTGGTAAGGATTAATATATATGCCCAGTTTTTTATATAATATAGAAAGTGATCCTTGAAGCTTAGCTTAACCATCAGGCTGCTAGGTGAACAGTCCTCATTAAGAGGGAAAATAAATACTAGCCTGTTTGCTTGGCCCTGCATAAATTTATTAGAATGCTTTCAATGATTTTTTTTCTTTTTGCAGATTTTACTAGTGCAATATTGGCTACATCATCATGTGCATGGATTCTTTATGAACTGACACATTGGTTGTTCAGGACCTTTCCTGGAAGCTTCAGTCTAGGAGAGGGAGCCATGGTAGGACAGACAGGAGCACTAACCATCACATGCTCCCTCTACAATCTTCTCTCTACCTTTCTGCTACAGAAGAACAAGTCAGAGTTTCAAGAAATTAGTGTTTTTCTCCAGGTATATTGTATAGTACACACTTTTTTTTTTGTATTCAAACTGTGAAATGCTTTACCAAGCACTTACCTATTTCCTCAGGGAAGTATGATGTTCATTATAATTTGATGAATCCTCTTTCTAAAATCTTCATGAAATGTATGTAATAGCTGTTCAAGTACAGTAATGATTCAAATACAGCTACACAGACCTATTGCTCTAACCATATTAGTTATCTTTGTAAAATAAAGTAGATAATTAGTATTTATTTTTTATTTTTCTTTATATTTAGTATTTTTTGTTCTACTCATTTAAATAAACATTGCCTTACCCTTTAATCTAATATTTTTATTTCTTGATCATTGTTAATATCACTCCTATTACTATTTGTAGTAGTTATTGTAACAAAGGTTCAAATTCATAATTTTATTTCTTTGCATATTATACTGTGTGTAGCTTACATGTAGTAAAATATTGTTAAGCACAAAGAAAGCCACTAACGTGCATAATCACTTCAGGCAGACTAATCCTAATGCTCACACACTACTTAAAACTAGACACAGGTTATGGAGTGGTAAATTTTAATCATACATTATTACAAAGAGAGAGAGAGCAAAAATTTTATAACTAATAGAATTTATAGTGGAGAGGTTGCAAAAAGATACAATTAGTATAATTTACAATAGTACAAGTTTAAGCATTAATTGGGATTTTTGAGTATGTAGTTTCAAACTGGTTCTGTGATTTCAGGCATAGTAGTATAGTGTTGGTTTAGTTAAATTTGGGAGCTGGGGTGATTTTTTATTTTTTTTAGTGACTATGCTGATGCAGACCCATGCTGTTGACTCATTATCCAGTGCACATTCTGTGGGCACGTGACCTGAGCCACTTTGTTCTGTTCGCGTCATCCGTCAAGAGCACATACAAATACCAAAACATTTTCTTCTTGATTTTCTCATTCAAAACCGATTTGTTCGACAAGTAATGCAATTGACAACCGAGGTTCCACTATATGTAGGGAGGATTATGCTGTTTGGCTGGCTAATATATTTAATTTATACATTTGAAGTTAGTTGAACTTAGCATGTTTAGTTTCATGAATACATAGCACTATAATGGATACTGGAATTTTTAACAGAAGTAATGATATTCAAAATTATTGTTTAAAAATTATAAGAAATTTTATATTTTTATTATTATAATAAAAAAAGAAGCACTAAATCCACTAGAATCAAGAAATTTTAAAACAGTTTTAATGTGTCTAATTTCAGACAGCAGTACTTGTTTTCTCATCAATGGTGGCTGGCCTCTACAAGTTTCCACTTCTGCACCATCCACAAATGTTTATGCCATATATTTGTATGTGTGGGTCAGTCGGTGTAGCAGTTTCCTCATTCTTACTGGGAAAGTGGACGCCACTCTGGCTACTGGATGTGGTGACAATGACCCAAGCTCGATTATCACTACTCAGCTTGTGGTTTGGGTTAGCAGTTTTCAGTGCAGCCATTACAACCTGGGCCAGAAGGTAAGACAATTTTATAAAGTAATTCATGAAATAATATATCCAATTTCTTCCAGTGCTTTTTAATATTTCATGGTGAGTGCCTCTTCATTCGGTGAAATTAAAAGCAGATTAATTTGGTTGCTGTAAGATCTAAGACGGGAATCCCCCTGACCAGATAGCCCCTATCCCCTGTATTCAAGAAACAAAAATGAAAATAATAAAACCTTTGTTTCTTGTTGGACATACTTAGATATTACATAGAAGTTTACAGTATACATGTATTTGGTTTCACTTTTGATACAGTTACAGTCAAAAGGCATAACATTTTGGGTAAACTAATCCTACTAAATGATTCTAATACTGACATATAATTTTAGGCCATTACAGATAGTTTTCATTGAATTTATATCAGATCAATTTTATGTATTTTATGGAGTAGTAGAATTATAGTGGTGACAATATTGCATGAATATTTACTGGATATAATATATAAGTAAGATTTAATAGATGTTTTTTAAATGTTATTAAAATTTTGGGCAGATAGAAAACTTTCGGCACTTTCAGGCAGCTAGTTCAACATTTCTGGGCCTTTTATTTGCATGGAGTTTTTAACCCTTTGAGGGACGCCAGGCCCTCTCAGAGACTTGTTCTCAGGGTCGCCAAAATTTAAAAAAAAAAAAATTATTTTTTCTTGTGAAAAGATAATCTTTTCCTGATCATAATGACACCAAAAGTATGAAATTTGATGGAAAACTTACGGAATTATGCTCTCATGAAGTTAGCGGTCTCGGCGATGTTTACGCATCAGCGATTTTGCCCACATTGAGCCCTATTTTCGGTCAATTCCAGTGTACTAGTTGACAAAAATCATAACTATTTAGCTAGAACTCCATTTTTTCTATCGAATGAGTACAAGAAACCACCCATTTACCGATTTCAACTACCCAATAAAGTGGTCAGAATTTAGCAATTTTGCCAATTTCACACAAATTTCAAAAGATGCCAATTTCCAAATAGGGTCCAGAATAAACAAGAAAGACATTCCTGGCACTAAAATAACATTTCCTCTGTTCATTAGTCACATCCCCACGCCACTCTTATATTTCTTTTGCTTTCCACTTTGAATTTTTATTCATACAAAAAATAGAAGAGTTACTGTTATGCAGACTACTGTATTAGTGTAGAAATGGTATAAATAATACTAGCGCACTTGTGAAAGAATATTGGATTCACCAGTTGACGTGTATTGGACGCGTGGCATGATTTGTTTACTTTTGAACTTTTTCAAAAATCAAACATTTCTGCTACTTTGAGCTCAATTTCAAGGTACTTTTCATTGTGAAACCAATCAAAATCATCTCAATTTCTGTAATATGTCTTCCATTCTATAAAATAAGACCAGGAAAACTAGAATACATCCATAAATACCATACGAAAATACAGTGCAAAGTCGTTGTTTTAAACCAAAAACACGGTCAAAGTTTTTTTTTTCTCATTATGCACTGTGCTGCAGGATATTTTTTATACTGCGCACACTGACCACATAGACCCATTCTTTCATATGTAGGTCTACCAGCTTTCTCTTGCTAGATTTGAGGGCGCTAGAATTTATGTGTACTAGTACGTCAAAAACCCTGGCGTGTAAGCCGTACTAGTACAGCCGAAACCCCGAAAGGGTTAAGCAGGTTGAGTCATATACATATATCAGAGATATTTGTTCCTTGTACTGTGATAATGTGTTCTGTGTCAGCTCTTCAAAAAGAACTTTAGCTCTGGGTTAATGTTTGTACTGAGTGCCCTGTATATATAGTGCACACAGTAGTAAGTATATTTTGTATGTTAAGCAAGTTTAACCTTTTGAAAAGGATAGGAGAGGGGAGGGGAAGGTTGCATGGAACCTAAATGAGCGATCATTCTAGGAGCAGATTTCTGCTGTTTAACAATGGGTTTCACGCGATTTGCTGTTATTGATCCCCGTGCACAAATATCACAGGTGTGTAGGGATAGATTAAGGACTAGTAGTAGACATAGCCCCACTCCACAAAGGTGGCATTAAAGCAATTGCAAAGAACTACAGACCAATAGTGCTAACATCCCATATCATAAAAATCTTTGAAAGGGTTCTAAGAAGCAAGATCACCAACCACCTAGATGCCCATCAGTTACACAACCCAGGGCAACACGGGTTTAGAGCAGGCCGCTCCTGCCTGTCCCAGCTACTGGACTATTACAACCCAAGAATTCAAAGGCCTGTTATCCTGGGTGTAAAGGGGGCAAAAACAAACACAGCAGAAAAACTTTTGACTTATATTATCCTTCCACCAAGTAAGAACAAATGTACACTATGTACAACAATAGGTATTAGTGCACGCCACGGTAAGCAAGGCAGAATAGATGCCACTAGAGAGCAGACCGTGCTTCAACCAGCTGTAGAATGGAAATGATAAGGGCAGACAGGCGATTGCCAAAACCATCTTCTCATTGGCTGAACCTGGGTACTGATCGAATGACGGGGCCCCATCGTCCGACCCTTACTACTGGTTCGCTGGTTGGGGGAGATAGCCTTTCAGTGAGGGTGTGTACATGTGCCGAATAAAGGTTATGTACTCTTTGCATGCCACATGGACCATTATGACAAGGTCCTGGATGCTTGAGAGGATAAACAAAATGCAGATGTAGTATACACAAACTATGCAAAAGCCTTCGACAAATGTGACCACGGTGTAATAGTGCACAAAATAAGTGATAAAGGAATAATTGGAAAAGTTAATAGATGGATCTATAATGTCCTAATAGAACACAAAGAGTAATAGTAAACAGAGTAAAGTCTGAGGTAGCTACAGTGAAAAGCTCTGTTCCACAAGGCACAGTACTCGTTCCCATCCTGTTCCTCATCCTCATATCCGACATAGAGATGTAAGCGAGTGATGTAAATGGAGCGATAGCCATGGCTCTGTATCTTTCTTTGCCATGACAGTGTCCTCCATTGAAGACACTGCAAGACTCC
Organism: Cherax quadricarinatus; assembly: GCF_038502225.1. Lineage (NCBI taxonomy): Eukaryota > Metazoa > Arthropoda > Malacostraca > Decapoda > Parastacidae > Cherax > Cherax quadricarinatus. The sequence goes on along the minus strand of NC_091309.1, from coordinate 1,543,317 downwards.
AAGCAGACATCAACCAAATCTTTAAATGGGCTGCAGAAAGCAGTATGAAGTTCAGTGAAGAGAAATTTCAATTACTCAGATATGGAAAACTTGAGGAAATTAAAACTGTATCTAACTGCACAATAGATCAAAAAACTAATGTGAAGGACCTGGGAGTGATAATGTCAGAGGATCTTGCCTTTAAAGACCACAACAATGTATCTACCTCATCTGCTAGAAAAATGATAGAAAATGAGAACCTTCAAAACTAGGGATGCCAAGCCCATGATGATTCTCTTCAAATTGCTTGTTCTCTCTAGGCTGGAATACTGCTGTACACTAATCAATCAATCAATCAATCAAATTTATTCTCTAAAGGATTACAATGCGGGGTTTACAGATTTTTGTTATTGTGTGGTTTACATGTAATAAAATACTAATTACAGAGGGGGCCACTAGGACACCTAGCATGGCTAGGCATTTCGGGCAAACTTAGATTAATTGTTAACCCTAAATTATTACAAATTATGGAGTAAGTTGACTAAATACTAAGTGACTAAATACTAGTTTGTGAGTTTTGCAATGTGAATGTTTTTGTTTTAGCACAATACATAGTTTCTATATTGGAGTATCACAGGCAAACTTATGACTAGTTAGGAATCATTATTTTGAGATTAGGATTCGTATTTCTGTGCTTATAGTCAAATGGGTGAGTGAGTGAGTGTAAGTGTGAACCACCAGGTGGCTTTTATGTAGTTAGTTGACGGGGTGTAGCAGGGAGATAAGATGTTTTCTAACGGTAGTTTTGAAGGTGATGAATGTGTCTGCAGTTTTTGAGTTTTCAGGTAGGGTGTTCCAGATTTTAGGGCCTTTGACATACATTGAATTTTTGTAAAGGTTTAGTCGGCCTCGGGGAATGTCGTAGAGATGTTTGTGTCTGGTGTTATGCCTGTGGGTCCTGTCACAACTATCAAGAAAGTGTTTTAGGTCAAGGTTAATATTGGAATTTAAGGTCCTGTAGATGTAGATTGCACAGTAGTAAGTGTGGATGTTCTGAACAGGGAGTAAGTTTAGATCTATGAAGAGTGGGGGGGGGGTGTTGCCAGGGATAGGATTTAGTGATTATTCTTACTGCGGCTTTTTGTTGGGTTATTATTGGCTTTAGGTGTGTTGCTGCAGTTGATCCCCAAGCACAAATAGCATAGGCGAAGTATGGATAAATGAGTGAATGGTATAGTGTGAGAAGGGCATTTTGCAGCACGTAGTATCGTATCTTGGAGAGGATCCCAACTGTTTTGGATACTTTTTTTGTTATGTGTTAGATATGTGTGCTGAAATTCAGGTTGTTGTCGAGGTATAGGCCTAGGAATTTGCCCTCATTATGTCTGGCAATTAGAGTGTTGTCGATCTTAATGTTAAGTTGCGCAATACCTGCTCTGCTACCAAACATAACGTATTAGGTTTTGTCAGTGTTAAGTGTAAGTTTATTGGCTGTCATCCAAGTCGATATTTTGAGCAGCTTCTCGTTAACAATGGTGTTGAGGGTGGCAAGATTAGGGTGAGAGATGACATAAGTCATGTCGTCAGCAAGGAGAATGGGTTTCAGGTGTTGGGATACTTTTGGAAGATCATTGATGTAAATGAGGAAGAGCAGGGGTCCAAGGACACTTCCCTGCGGAATTCCAGTATCAAGTGGCCGTGTTAATGATGCTGTGTCTTTAATGGTGACATACTGATACCTATTAGTAAGGAAGGATTTGAAATATGCAAGCGCATGGCCTCTTATACCATAATGGTCAAGTTTGTGGAGTAGGATGCCGTGGTCTACTGTGTCAAAAGCTTTTCTTAGGTCAATAAAAATTCCTAGCGGATATTCCTTATTTTCCAATGCTGTGTAAAGCAGATCTAGCATTTTTACAATTGCATCATAAGTGCTTTTATTTTTCCTGAATCCAAATTGGCAGGGGTTGAGTATTTTTTGTGCCGTTATAAATGAATATAGTCTCCTGTGCACGAGTTTCTCGAAGATTTTGGATAGCAATGGTAAGTTTGATATTGGCCTATAGTTGTTTACATCTGTAGGGCCACCACCTTTATGTATTGGTGCAACCCTTGCTGTCTTGAGTAGTTTCGGGAAGGTGCTAGTTTCTAGTGACTTGTTAAAAAGTAATGAAATAGCATGCGAAAGGACATGGGCCACTTGCTTGTACAATAATGGTGGGACATGAGACAGATTCCCTGAGTTATTTTTAAGTGACTATAATGTTGGTGACTTCGGTGGGCTCAGTTGGTACAAGATAGAAGGAATTTGGGAAATTCCCATCTAGGTAGTCCCCGGCATGGGCGTTGGTACGTGGGATTTTACTGGCAAGATTAGATCCTATGGTTGAGAAGTCGTTTATCTTGTTAGCTGTATCAGAGGGATGCAGTGGTGTTTCATTAGGTTTAGTTAGGACAATATTCTTGTTTTTTTTCAGTTTGTGGGTGCTCCCTTCAAGGCAGACGAAATTGCTGACCTGCAGAATGTACAGAGAACTTTCACGGCACACATAAGTAATGATGAGCCACCTAAGTTACTGGGAAAGGTTGAAATCCCTTAATTTGTATTCCCTGGAATGCAGGTGAGAAAGATACATGATAATATACAGATAATATACACGTGGGACCTGACAATCTGTTGGAGTGTGAGCAGGGTAATATTTAGTGAAGGGATTCAGGGAAACCAGTTATTTTTATATAGCAGGACTTGAGTCCTGGAAATGGGAAGTACAATGCCTGCACTCTAAAGGAGGGGTTTGGGATATTAGCAGTTTGGAGGGATATGTTGTGTATCTTTATACGTATATGCTTCTAAACTGTTGTGTTCTGAGCACCTCTGCAAAAACAGTGATTATGTGTGAGTGAGGTGAAAGTGTTGAATGATGATGAAAGTATTTTCTTTTTGGGGATTTTCTTTCTTTTTGGGCCACCCTGCCTCGGTGGGAGACGGCCGACTTGTTGAAAAAAAAAAAATACACTTGGAAAATCCTAGATGGATTAGTACCGAACTTGCACATGAAAATTACTCCCTACAAAAGCAAAAGACTCAGCAGGAGATGCAACATTTCCCAATGAAAAGAAGGGGTGCCACAAGTACACTAAGAGACAACACAGTAAGTGTCAAGGGCCCAAGACTGTTCCACTGCCTCCCAGCATACATAAGGGGGATTACCAATAGGCCCCTGGCTATCTTCGAGAAGATGCTGGACTGGCACCTAAAGTCAGTACCTGCCCAGCTGGGTTGTGGTTCGTATGTCGGTTTACGTGCGGCCAGGAGTAACAACCTGGTTGATCAGACTGATTCACCACAAGGCCTGGTCTCAGAAAGGGCTGCGGGGGCATTGACCCCCGAAACCCTCTCCAGGTATACATAATAACATATTTTCAAGAGAATGCCCATTGTTTTGGAAATTTTATTAGAAATATTCTGGATGTGTGTGTCGAATTTTAGTTTGCTGTTCAGTTGTACTCCCAAGAATTTACCCTCATTCAGCCTTACAACTCGTGAATTACTTACCTTTACAATGAGAGTGATCTTTTATGTGTTTTTGTTTTGTTTCCTAAAATTTTTTGTCATAATGCTTGTACATTTAGGTATGAACACCCAATTCCCACAAAACGGCTATTAAGCACTTAAGGGTCTGTGCCATTGTTCTACGGCTTTGAAACCAGGGTCTGTGCTGTTGTTCTACGGCGTGAGCTCAGCTCACTCAGATAAGCTGTGAGTGGTAAATTTGGGCCTAGATATGAGAGAATGAGTCTGTGTCGTAAGTGTGCACCATATTAAAAAATCCCACAGCATGCAGTGCATAATGAGAAAAAAAAACTGCGATCATATTTTTTATTTAAAACGGTGACTTTGTGGTGTATTTTCGTATTTTTTATGGTTGTATTCAGTTTCTTGGTCTCATTTGGTAGAATAGAAGATGCATTACAGATACAGAGATGATTTTAGGACTGAAAATAGCTTGAAACTGAGCTGAAAGTAGGAAAAATGTTCGATTTTTTGCCGATGTTCAAGAGTTAACAAATCACATCACACGTCCAATACATGTCAACTCTTGAGTCTAATATACATTCACAAATACACTGATATTATTTATACAATTACAGTGGACCCTCAACCAGCGATATTAATCCGTTCCTGAGAGCTCATCGTTAATCGAAATAATCGTTAGTCAAGTTAATTTTCCCCATAAGAAATAATGGAAATCAAATTAATCCGTGCAAGACACCCCAAAGTATTGAAAAAAAAAAATTTTTACCGCGTGAAATATTAATTTTAATACACACAAACTGAAGAAGACATGCACAGTTACATGACACTTACCTTTATTGAAGATCTGGTGATGATTGATGGGATGGGAGGAGGGGAGAACATTGATCTTCTTAGTGTTTAGAAGGGGAATCCCCTTCCATTAGCGCTTGAGGTAGCAAGTCTTTTTCTGTGGTTAGTTCCCTTGTTCTTTTAATGCCACTAGGACCAGCTTCAGAGTCACTGGACTTCTGTTGCACAACATGTCTGTCCATAGATACCTGTACCTCTCGTTCCTTTATGACTTTCCTAAAGTGGTTCACAACGTTGTCAGTGTACAGGTTGCCAACACGGCTTGCAGTAGCTGTGTCAGGGTGATTTTCATCAATAAAGGTTTGCACTTCAAGCCACTTTGCACACATTTCCTTAATCTTAGAAGTAGGCAATTTCTTCAATTTCTCTATCCCCTCCTCCGAAGCAGTTTCCTCAGGTCTGCCCTCTTGCTGTTCAAGTTGATCTAGCAGCTCATCAGTGGTTAGTTCTTCATTGTCCTCCACCACCAACTCTTCCACATCCTCCCCACTAACCTCCAACCCCAAGGACTTCCCCAATGCCACAATTGATTCCTCAACTGGCATAGGATTCTCAGGGTTAGCCTCAAACCGTTCAAAATCCCTTTTGTCTACACATTCTGGCCACAGTTTTTTCCAAGCAGAGTTCAAGGTCCTCTTAGTCACTTCCTCCCAAGCCTTACCTATAATGTTTACACAATTGAGGATGGTAAAGTGATCTTTCCAAAACTCTCTTAGAGTCAGTTGAGTTGCTGAGGTCACTACAAAGCACCTTTCAAACATAGCTTTTGTGTACAGTTTCTTGAAGTTGGAAATGACCTGCTGGTCCATGGGCTGCAGGAGAGGAGTGGTATTAGGAGGCAAAAACTTCACCTTAATGAAGCTCATGTCCCTAGAAAGTCGCTATTACAACCCAGGATTCCAAATGGCCTGTTATCCCGGGTGTAATGGGAGCAAAATAAACACAGCAGAAAAAGTTTAGACATATTATCCTTCACCAGTTTACAACAGCAATATGTACACTATGTACAGTGATAAGTATAGTGCACTCCACGGTAAGCAAGGCAGAAATAGAAGCCACAAGATAGCAGACCGTGCTTCAACCAGCTCTAGAATGGGAATGACAAGGGCAGACAGGAGAGCGGTACCCACATAACCTCTGCAATTGCCAAAACCATCTTCTTATTGGCTAGAACCTGGTCACTAGTTGAACGACGGGGCCCCATCATCAACTCTTAGCAACCTGGTTCGCTGGTTGGGGGAGATAGCCTGTAAATGAGGGTGTGTACATGCACCGAATAAAGGTTATGTACTCCTTGCATGCCACACCCCCACCCCGAGAAGGCTCAGGATTAGGCTGCCACCTCCCAGTGGTAACCGTGCCGCCATGGCACAAAATAATGGGACCGCCTTTCCTCTCCACCATCCAACTCTTAGATAGAGCTCAGCTTTTCTCGTGACCAAAAGCCAAACCCTAAACTTAGAGTGAGACAGCAGTCAGACAGGCTAGCATAGGTCCAAGATACAGGCGGACGGTAGCCCGCATCCCCTCACTAAAAAAAAACCCCACACCAGGGGATAAAAAAAAAGAGCGTGAAAAGGGGTTACCACAAATAACATCCTAACCTAAATAAAATATTATACTCTAGATAAAGAGTCTGCCAACATATTTTCTTTGCCGGCAATATATTTAATTGAAATATTATAGGGCTGCAGCCTTAGCGTCCAGCGCATAAGCCTTGTGTTGTGGTTCTTCATGGCTTGGAGATATACTAGAGGATTGTGATCGCTGTAGACTGTGACCACCTGCGATGTCTGGCCCACATAAACATTGAAATGCTCCAAAGCCAGTACCAGCACGAGGGCTTCTTTTTCAATGGTAGAGTAAGCCCTCTGATGTGGCTGGAACTTAGCTGAAAAGTATGCTACAGGCTGCAACTCCTTGTTCCCAATTTGTAATAGTACTGCCCCAACCCCAGACTCACAAGCATCAACCTGTAATGAAAAAGGTTTGGAGAAGTCTGGAGACAAGAGAATGGGTGCAGTACACAATAATCTTTTTGCTTTATTAAAAGCAGTGTTACAGTCTGAGGTCCAATTAAAGGGAACTTTGTGACTGGTAAGAGAGGTAAGAGGGGCTACAATATCTGAGAAATTCTTACAGAATCTTCTGTAAAATCCTATCATGCCTAGGAAACGTTGAAGAGATTTCCTATCATGAGGAACTGGATAATCTTTAATAGAAAGAACTTTAGCAAGTTTAGGTGCAACTTTACCACTACCTACTTCATGGCCTAGAAAAGTGACAGTGGCCTGGCCAAAGGAAGATTTAGATAAATTAACTGTTAAATGGGAACTCTTAAAGGTCTCAAAAAGAGCCTTAAGTCTAAGTAGGTGTTGATCCCAAGTATCAGACACCACAGCAATATCATCTAGGTACGCTGCCGTGCCTTCAAGTCCTTTAATAGCCTGATGGATAAGTTTCTGGAATGAAGAGGGGGAATTTTTCATTCCGAAGGGGGTAACTGTGTATTGATAATGACCTCCTGGAATTATGAAGGCAGAGATTTCCTTCGCCTTATCCGTCAAAGGTACCTGATAGTAGCCTTTAAGGAGATCTAACTTGGACACAAAAGTAGCCTTACCCACAAAGTCAATTACGTCATCCAGACGAGGAAGAGGGTAAGCATCTGTAATGGTGACCTCGTTCACCTTACAGTAGTCTGTACACATACGAAACCCTCCATCAGCCTTCTTCACAAGGATGCACGGTGAAGCCCATGGACTAGATGACTCCTCCACTAAACCATGCTTTAACAAAAATTCTACTTCCTGCTGAAGTAGCCTTTGCTTTTCAGGATTAGCTCTGTAGGGAGAGAGTTTAATTGGTTTAGAGTTTCCCACATCTACATCATGATAACCTAACTTACATTTTTTCGGCACATCCGAAAAAATATTAGGATATGACTGTAGAAGCTCCGTTAAATTTGTTGCTTGCATTTCAGATAATCCCTCCATTAAAGGGCTAGGATCCTTAAGGAGGACAGAATTTGAAAGTTTAATATTAATTTCAGAGATAGAGTGCAAAGAGTCAGAGTTGTCCTCAGAGGTAGAGGACAGAGTCATTACTGGGACTTTATCTGGTGTATGAAAGGCCTTTATTTGATTAATGTGGTAAGTTTTAGTTTTTGAGGTCTTATCAATGGGAGCTACCACATAATTTACATCAGATAATCTACTTACAATCTGCATAGGTCCCGTAAATCTAGCTTTCAAGGTGTGGCCAGGTATAGGTTCCTGCACCAACACCTTGTCTCCTGGATGGAAGGAGCGGAATTGTGCACTTCTGTCATACCTCTGTTTCATCTTGCTTTGAGCTGTCTTTAGGTTAGCCTTGGCTAACTGACGTGCCACCTGCAACCTTGAAGACGGATTGTAGAGTGTTGAGCTAACGTCTTCTCCCATCCATCCTTCTTTGAGCACCCGAAGAGGACCTCGTACATTGTGCCCAAAGATCAGCTCAAAAGGACTATACCCTGTAGACTCTTGCACCGTCTCTCGTACTGAGAACAGCAATAAAGGTAGTGATTCATCCCAGTCTGTAGGAAAGTGCATGCAAAAACTTCTCATCATTGTTTTTAATGTCTGGTGGAATCTTTCCAAGGCGCCTTGGGACTGAGGATGATAGGCAGTGGATAAGTTGTGGATTATCCCTAACCTAGTTAATACTTCCCTAAATGCTTTGGCAGTGAAGTTAGTACCTTGATCACTTTGAATAGTTTTAGGAATGCCAAAACAAGAAATGAATTTTGTTAAAGCTTTGAGAATAGCTTTAGTATTAATACTACGCATGGGAATTGTTTCAGGATATCTGGTTACTTTATCCATAATCGTAAATAAATATTGATTTCCAGACTTTGACCTAGGTAGTGGACCTACACAATCTATAATTAAATCTGCAAAAGGTTCTCCATCAGCAGGTATAGGTTGGAGAGGTGCAGATTTAATGGAATGTCCAGGTTTCCCAACTTGCTGACATTCTCGGCAACACCTAATATGATTCTTCACATCTTTCTTTAATTTTGGCCAATAAAATTCTTTTGTGATTCTATACAAGGTTTTTGTAATTCCTAAGTGACCTCCTAATGACGTGTTATGAGCTATATTTAATATTTGAGGTCTATATTTTGTTGGAACCACTAACCTGTTAAACAATTGCCGGCCCTCTATCTCCTTACCAGTCTCAGTGCAGATCAAATAATCGTTTTTAACTTCATACTTGACCGGATGACCCAAAGAGGATTTACCCATGGCTGCCTCAAAAGCGAATTTTAAAGAAAGGTCCTTTCGTTGTTCCTCCAGGAAGGACAGTCCCTCGGGCATGGAAACAGAGACATCTGGCAATCCTGCAACCTGGGAATAGGAAGGCTTGATCGGGGTCTGTTCACTTGATTTACGAGGCTCCGGCCGGTGTGCCTCATAAAACAACGTGGCTATTCCGAGATCGGAGTCGTCCAAGGATAGGTCAACATTCTCTCCAGACAACCCTTGGGATGTTGCCCGAGTTATGGCCAACACCGGAGAAGAATTAATCATTATAGGTTCAGGACACGAACTAACAGTAGTAATGTTATTACCCAGTAATAACATGGCATCTTTCATGGGGAATCCTTTTGAGACACCTACAGTCAAGTACCCAGTGTAATATTTGCACTGTACATAAATTTTATGCAAAGGAACAGAATATATAGCTCCTCCAAATGCTTCCAATAAAACAGAGGAATTCAAGGAAGTATTCTCTGAAAGGGGTAATATTCCCTCTCTTACAAGTGAGCAATATGCTCCAGTATCTCTAAAGGTCTTTACTTTAGTTGTTTCTGAGTTTTCCTGAAGGGAAATTAGACTCTTGCAATAATAAGGGGCCATACCTTTTTCTACTTCTCTAGGGGACATGTTACTAGGGATATTAGAGATTTTCCCAATGGGTTGGGGTTTATGGGGGCAGTTGGGACAGATGTGACCTACTTTGTTGCAGAGGAAGCAGACGACAGGCTTGCCCTTTACTCCCTGCTGACGTTGCAAATGGTGTCGTTCTGGCTGGTGTCTCTCTGGATACTGTTGTCGAGATGCACCATGAGTAGTTTGCCTCTCCGCAGGTGGACCATATGTTGAGAAGCGTGGCTCACCAGGTGACTTAGTTGGCTGACGTAGACGTTCTTCCTCCGGCTGGCACTTCATTCTCCAAGGTTGATGATCTCTGCTCATGCCAGGCTGTTGAAAAGAGAGACGGGACCGCTCGGACAAGGAGCGGTTAGTTTCGAAGGTATCAGCCAACCTGGCTGCCTCCAATGCAGTGGTTAAGTCACGATCCTGCAGAAAGACTCGAACCTCTGGTCCCACAGACTCCAGCAGGTTATCAATCAGAATAAGCTGCACCAGCTCCTCAAAGGTAGAGACACCACTTGCTTTATACCAGCTGGTAAAAGCTTTGGTTTGCTGTCTCACAAAGTCCACTAGGGATTGACCAAGCTGCCGCCTGCTTAATTTAAAAAGCTTGCGATATTTGGCTGGGATACATGTATATGCTCCCAACACTGTGGTCTTCACTACTTGATAATCAGAGAATTCAGCGTCATTTAATACTGATGTAAATTCCTGTGCCTTACCCGATAATGCTGTATGAACCGATGCCCAATGCTGTTCCGGCCACCTCAAGGCTCGAGCCTGATTTTCGAAGCTTTCGAAAAATTGCTCTGGTTCGGCCTCATTGAAGCGGGGAACAAACTGTACTGCTTTTTGTAAACTAAAATCATTTACAGAATGCGAAAACTGCCTCCTTTCTCTTTCCCTATCAAATTCTTCCCTTGCGAATGCTCTCTGTTCCCTAGTTTGCTCAAGATTGATTTTTGCCAGCTCAAGTGCCAACGACGCTGATTCACCTTGAGACAACCCAGCTGCACTATACTGACCATTTTGCTCCGTAGGTGTATCATCTTCCTCCTGCGAGAACATAGTAGTTTTTGCCCTAGCTCCCGTAGAGGGAGGAGTATGATGTGCCATCTCTTCTTCTATAAGTTTGTCAGCAATCAGTGAATGCAGTTGCGCAGCTGTGAGGGTGCGTTTGTATTTAATGCCAATGGAACGAGCAATTTGCCAGCAACGCTGTAGGGACAATTTAGGTAGGTTATGCAAAGTATATGCCGACACCAGACGTCTGACTCGTCTAGGTGGCATAAGTTATTCGCTATGCACAGTACGATTGCAGAATACCTCAACGTAACACGTTAATTTGCAGAACACGCTGAGCTATGCACAATACGATTGCAGAATACGCATACAAGCAAAGCCGACTGCAAAATTCTCCACACCGAACAGGCTAGTAACAACTGACACACAAAATTTGTAAAGCAATGCCAGACAGCAAGCTGCACAATGTTCCTGCTACGAGCTTCACCCTAAACTCAACCGTTTCTCTAAGTCCAGCTCCAGCTCTCGGACAGGCTACCCATATTACAACCCAGGATTCCAAATGGCCTGTTATCCCGGGTGTAATGGGAGCAAAATAAACACAGTAGAAAAAGTTTAGACTTATATTATCCTTCACCAATTTACAACAGCAATATGTACACTATGTACAGTGATAAGTATAGTGCACTCCACGGTAAGCAAGGCAGAAATAGAAGCCACAAGATAGCAGACCGTGCTTCAACCAGCTCTAGAATGGGAATGACAAGGGCAGACAGGAGAGCGGTACCCACATAACCTCTGCGATTGCCAAAACCATCTTCTTATTGGCTAGAACCTGGTCACTAGTTGAACGACGGGGCCCCATCATCAACTCTTAGCAACCTGGTTCGCTGGTTGGGGGAGATAGCCTGTAAATGAGGGTGTGTACATGCGCCGAATAAAGGTTACGTACTCTTTGCATGCCACAGTCGCTCTGCCAAGTCTGAAGGATGACCAGGAGCATTGTCTAATACCAGGAGGCACTTAAGGTCTAATTTCTTTTCAATTAGGTAATTTTTCACATTGGGGGCAAATGCATGGTGTAAAAAGTCATAGAAAAAGTCCCTAGTGACCCATGCCTTACTGTTTGCCCTAGACAGCACACACAAATTAGCCTTGACGACATTGTTTTTCCTGAACACTCTGGGAGTTTCAGAGTGATACACCAATAAAGGGTTCACTTTGCAATCACCACTAGCATTGGCACACATCAACAGAGTAAGCCTGTCTTTCATAGGCTTATGTCCTGGGAGTGCCTTTTCCTCCTGAGTAATGTACGTCTTGCTTGGCACCCATGGGACAAGTGGGGCGCGCTCAGGCCAAAGTGGACGCGTCTTGAACGGAACGAATAGCGTTGGTCAGGTTTTTAAGCGCTAGTTGAGGCAAAATTTTTGCGTTAAAATGTATCGCTAGTCAGATTTATCGTTAATCGATGTCATCGCTGGTTGAGGGTCCACTGTATTACAATACGTATTTCATAACAGTAAATCTTCTATTTTTTTGTATGAATAAAAATTTTGTGTGAATAAAAAATCAAAGGGGGTAAGGTAGCTTGGATTGATGGGATAAAGATAGAAATGTTAAAAGCAGGTGGGGATATAGTTTTGGAGTGGTTGGTGCAATTATTTAATAAATGTATGGAAGAGGGTAAGGTACCTAGGGATTGGCAGAGAGCATGCATAGTTCCTTCATATAAAGGCAAAGGGGACAAAAGAGAGTGCAAAAATTATAGGGGGATAAGTCTGTTGAGTATACCTGGTAAAGTGTATGGTAGAGTTATTATTGAAGGAATTAAGAGTAAGATGGAGAATAGGATAGCAGATGAACAAGGAGGCTTTAGGAAAGGTAGGGGGTGTGTGGACCAGGTGTTTACAGTGAAACATATAAGTGAACAGTATTTAGATAAGGCTAAAGAGGTCTTTGTGGCATTTATGGATTTGGAAAAGGCGTATGACAGGGTGGATAGGGGGGCAGTGTGGCAGATGTTGCCTGTGTATGGTGTAGGAGGTAGGTTACTGAAAGCAGTGAAGAGTTTTTACGAGGATAGTGAGGCTCAAGTTAGAGTATGTAGGAAAGAGGGAAATTATTTCCCAGTAAAAGTAGGCCTTAGACAAGGATGTGTGATGTCACCGTGGTTGTTTAATATATTTACAGATGGGGCTGTAAGAGAAGTAAATGCAAGGGTCTTGGCAAGAGGCGTGGAGTTAAAAGATAAAGAATCACACTTAAAGTGGGAGTTGTCACAGTTGCTCTTTGCTGATGACACTGTGCTCTTGGGAGATTCTGAAGAGAAGTTGCAGAGATTGGTGGATGAATTTGGTAGGGTATGCAAAAGAAGAAAATTAAAAGTGAATACAGGAAAGAGTAAGGTTATGAGGATAACAAAAAGATTAGGTGATGAAAGATTGGATATCAGATTGGAGGGAGAGAGTATGGAGGAGGTGAATGTATTCAGATATTTGGGAGTGGACGTGTCAGCGGATGGGTCTATGAAGGATGAGGTGAATCATAGAATTGATGAGGGGAAAAGGGTGAGTGGTGCACTTGGGAGTCTGTGGAGACAAAGAACTTTGTCCTTGGAGGCAAAGAGGGGAATGTATGAGAGTATAGTTCTACCAACGCTCTTATATGGGTGTGAAGCATGGGTGATGAATGTTGCAGCGAGGAGAAGGCTGGAGGCAGTGTGTCTGAGGGCAATGTGTGGTGTGAATATAATGCAGAGAATTCGTAGTTTGGAAGTTAGGAGGGGGTGCGGGATTACCAAAACTGTTGTCCAGAGGGCTGAGGAAGGGTTGTTGAGGTGGTTCGGACATGTAGAGAGAATGGAGCAAAACAGAATGACTTCAAGAGTGTATCAGTCTGTAGTGGAAGGAAGGTGGGGTAGGGGTCGGCCTAGGAAAGGTTGGAGGGAGGAGGTAAAGGAGGTTTTGTGTGCGAGGGGCTTGGACTTCCAGCAGGCATGCGTGAGCGTGTTTGATAGGAGTGAATGGAGACAAATGGTTTTTAATACTTGACATGCTGTTGGAGTGTGAGCAAAGTAACATTTATGAAGGGGTTCAGGGAAACCGGCAGGCCGGACTTGAGTCCTGGAGATGGGAAGTACAGTGCCTGCACTCTGAAGGAGGGGTGTTAATGTTGCAGTTTAAAAACTGTAGTGTAAAGCACCCTTCTGGCAAGACAGTGATGGAGTGAATGATGGTGAAAGTTTTTCTTTTCCGGGCCACCCTGCCTTGGTGGGAATCGGCCAGTGTGATAATAAAAAAAAAATAAATAAAAAATCAAAATAGAATTCATGTGTAAATCCTGGAAACATAACTAATAAACATAGGAAATGTTATTTAGTGCCAGGAATGTGCACTTTGTTTATTCTGAACCGTATTTTAAAATTAGAATATTTTCAAATTTGTGTGAAATTGGCCAAATTACCAATTTCTAATTACTTTATTGGTAGTTGGAATAGTTGATTGGGTAGTTTCTTGTGTGCAGTGATAAAATGGAAGACATGCTATTAAAATGGCTAATAATTTGGACAACTGGTACAATGTAATTCAAAGTTTATTCTCTATAAGGATTACAATGCTGAGTTTACAGAATTTGGTTATTGTGTGGTTTACATGTAGTAAAATAATAATTACAGAGTGTACCACTAGAACACCTAGCATGGCTAGGCATTTCGGGCAGACTTAGATTAAATCTTAAGTTTAAAATATTACAAAATTATGAGGTAAGTTGGTATTATGGCTAAGTGACTAAATACTAGTTTGTGAGTTTAGCAATGTGAATGCTTTTGTTTTGGCACAGTACATAGTTTCAGTATTGGAGTATCACAGGCCATCTTATGACTAGTTAAGATTCATTATTTTGAGATTGAGATTGATATTTCTGTTTATGGTCAAATGGGTGAGTGAGTGTAAGTGTGAACCACCAGGTGGTATTCGTATAATTAGTTGACAGGGTGTATCAGGGAGATAAGATGTTTTCTGATGGTAGTTTTGAAGGTGATTAATGTGTCTGCAGTTTTAAAATTTTCAGGTAGGGTGTTCCAGATTTTAGGGCCTTCGACATACATTGAATTTTTGTAAAGGTTTAGTCGGACACAGGGAATGTCACAGAGATGTTTGTGTCTGGTGTTGTGCCTGTGGCCTAAATTAGGATTCAAAGTGAGCAAAATCACTGGTGTACATCCCAATTTGCAATAGCATATAATTTTGTCAGTCTTCCATCAGATTTCCTACTTTTTGTTTTATTACCTTCAGAAAAAGATTCTCTACCATTTCATAAGAAAATTATTATTATAATAAAAAAGAAGCGTTAAGCCACAAGGGCTATACTGCGCTTCATAAGAAAAAAAAATAAGAAAAATTTTTGAAAATACTGTACTTGGACCCAGAGGACAAGTCTCAGATTAGGAGTCTGGACCCTCAAAGGGTTAATATTATAGCAGAGGACCAGCCAAAAATCATACTTGTATACACCTCAGAACACCCCAGTAAGGACAGCCTCACAACACCCCAGTAAGGACAGCCTCACAACACCCCAGTAAGGACAGCCTCACAACACCCCAGTAAGGACAGCCTCACAACACCCCAGTAAGGACAACCTCACAACACCCCAGTAAGGACAGCCTCACAACACCCCAGTAAGGACAGCCTCACAACACCCCAGTAAGGACAGCCTCACAACACCCCAGTAAGGACAGCCTCACAACACCCCAGTAAGGACAGCCTCACAACACCCCAGTAAGGACAGCCTCACAACACCCCAGTAAGGACAGCCTCACAACACCCCAGTAAGGACAGCCTCACAACACCCCAGTAAGGACAGCCTCACAGCACCCCAGTAAGGACAGCCTCACAACACCCCAGTAAGGACAGCCTCACAACACCCCAGTAAGGACAGCCTCACAACACCCCAGTAAGGACAGCCTCAGAACACCCCAGTAAGGACAGCCTTACAACACCCCAGTAAGGACAGCCTCACAACACCCCAGTAAGGACAGCCTCACAACACCCCAGTAGCCTCCTCCTGCCTCTTTTTCTTTTTCTTTTGAACATTTAACTGCTGAACCTTATTATTATTAGTCTTGCAATTTTCTTAATGGGCCTCATTTAATTTTTTAAGAGGGTTTATTTTAATACCATGTTTTAATTTGTAATCTTACACTGAATATTTCCTGAGATTTTGTTTACTTTTTTCAGAAAGAAGGTCTTAGCTACCACAGTGTTACGTAAAGTGTACCACATTGTGATAATTTTGGCGTTTACTCCGGGTGTACTTCTAGAGCCAGCTTTCACACATATTGCTGCTATAGCTGCTGTCATGTTTTGTTTAGTGTTGGAGGTAAGAAATTACCTCATACTTGTATCTATGGGAACAGAGCTGTGCTCATCATGTTTGATCTTTGGAGTATGATCTATAAATTTTGTTAAATTTCATGTGGCGTTAGCTCTTACTATCATCTCTTACAAGCCCTTCCATTCTTCTATCCTTGTTTATAGTGAAAACTGTTTACTACCATTTTGGTATCTTTTTTTCATCACTTCACACACACACACACACACATATGCACACGCAATTGCACACGCAATTGCACACACAAACACACACACTCACACTCTCACTCACTCACACTCTCTCTACATCCCTTGAAACTGGGCAACTACCTGAAGTATGGAAGATGGCAAATGTAGTCCCCATTTTTAACCCTTAAATGGTCCAAACGTATATATACGTTTTTTCAACATCTGAAAGTATGTAAAAAAATGTAGATCTTCTTTTTTGTTTTACATTTGAAAATGTGTAAAAAAACTTTTATCTACATTTTTTTTTGTTATATTTGAAAATATGTAAAAAAAAGTAGTAGCACTACGAATTTGAACGTCGATCTCTTTGGACCGTTTAAGGGTTAAGAAAGGAGACAGAAACAAGGCACTAAACTACAGACCAGTGTCTCTGATGTGTATAGTATGCAGTCATGGAGAAGATTATCAGGTCGTAAGGGTTCTTAAATGGAGATATCACAGGTTGAAAGTAGACACACTTGTAGGATGGTAGGTGTATTGTCAGACTGAGATGAGGAATAGAGCCCAGTGCCTAGCCTGTCTACGCCTGAATGGTCTGCCGCCGAGTGAGGACGGGACAGAGGAATGAACCTCCTCGTGTGCATCCCGTGACGTCACACAAAGCCACAGGCCTACAAGGGATCTCGTGTCTAAAGCACATGGATGATACTAACGCTATGCTACACAATACAGGGAATACAGGGATCAGCAACTATGCTGACAGCTCGGTCATGTTACGTATGTCGTCCCGACATACACTACTATACTATAGGCTGAACAGGCAGGCGGATCTGGGCTGATTCTATACAATAACAAATTCATATATAACTTAGAACTAATGGATGGTACAACATGATTTTGACGTAATGGGTGTTAACGTAATCATTACAAACTATAAGAACAAATCATTATACAATATGGATGGAATTGATCGATCGATCTGTATTCATGCACTCTACGGATTCTGAGGAAGAATAAATATATACAAAGAAGTGTTTAACAGAAAGGCAGATTCGGTGCACTCAAATCTAGACTGTTAATTCTCAGAATACGGAGGGAACGTGAACACGAAAATTTCTGACAAACTGATCAGCTAATAATAAACACACAGTTGACAATTTCATTCATCTCGGACATCTAATTATACAGACTATGTACATTTAAACCCAATTCTGCGAGGGTTAGGTTTACATATGCAGAATGGTTATCATCTCTGGGAGGATCGAATTCCTCTGCAATGGCTAACACATGCCTTGACTGAGAGAGATCTGAAGGAATATCTACAAAAGATACTTGCGGGTTTCTCATTACTTGTCGGGTACGCAAGGAGTAACGACATTCAGGTTGAGTATCTGACTGAGTATCTGAGGTAGAGAGTACAGGATCAGGAGGATTGTCAGAATCTGTCACATTAGTCTGGGTAGCAATATCCTCAACATCGCATACTAATTTCATATGATCTAAATGCGATTCTTTGTATTTGCCAGTACTAATTTCTCTAACCTTATACTTATTTCCAGTGATATGTTCAACTACTCGATAAGGTCCGACAAACTTTTGATCAAGCTTTGGCATTGCAGACGTTTTGTTAAAGTTAATCAGCATAACTCTCGAACCTACTTTGATTTTAGATGGCTTTGCTCGAGTGTTTGCGACTCTTGTAAATTCTGCTGTTGATTTATGAAGTGTTTCACGGATTCTTCTAAAAACACTTTGAGCTAAGCTGGTACGAGTTGCTACGAAATCATCAGGGTTGTAATTAGGTTTCGGAGTAGAATATAACAACTCATAGGGTAAACGCTTGTCTACACCATACAATGCATAATGTGGAGTATCACCTATGGAAGCATTGTAAGCAGAATTTATGGCACACTGGACATCTGGTATAACTTCATCCCAAGTTTCACTATTGGGGTTGATAGTGGCTCTCAGAACATCAAGTACTTTCTTATTTGTTCTTTCGGCTAACCCATTGCTGGCAGGATGATGAGGAACAATGGTGGATTTAGAGATCTTGTATAAAGTACACAAATTTTCAAGAATCTCATTACAGAATTCACCTCCATTATCTGTTACTAAGGACTTTGGGGTGGTATGCCTGCAGATAATGCGTTCTTTAAACGCTCTAGCTACTGTCTCTGCAGTCTTATCTGCAATAGGAACTAACTCACAATATCTGGTGAAATGGTCTACCATAACACACAGATGTTTGTTGCCTTGGAGGGAACATTTAAAATTAGTTAACAAATCAAGGGCAACTCTTTCCCACGGTTCGCTAGTGGTTGGGTACACTTGGATTGGGTTAGGACCATTGACATTTCCTTTATGCTGCATACAGACACTACATTTCTTAACATACTCGGAAATGTCAGTTGCCATACGTGGCCAAAAGTATTTCATTCTGGCTTGTTTCACAGAACGATCCATACCAGGGTGTGCAACACCTGGTGCATCATGAACTAGCTGTAGAGCTACGTTCACTAGTGACTGTGGAATTACTAACTGGTAAACTCTTCTGCTTGGAGTACCCAACTCGGCTGTTCGATACAGTAATTCCTGACTCATTACAAAGTCACTAATGGGTGCTGGTGGCTTTACAGTAAGAATGAGATCTTCCTGGAGAAGGAATCGAATCACACCAGACCACATGGGATCTATTCTTTGTGCAGTTTTGACATCCTCGACAGTAAATGGAGGATCTGCAGTAACTACACTAACGTGTCGCGATAAAGCATCTGCGACTACATTTGACTTGCCAGGTAAATGTTCAAAAGTGGGATTGAACTCTTGGATAGTCAAGGTCCATCTGGCTAACCTTCCAGTAGGCTGTTTGTTCTGGAATAAAGGTATCAGTGGCGCATGATCTGTCAAGACATGAACAGGGTACTGGTAAATGATGTCTCGGAAGTGCTTTAAAGACCATACTATTGCTAAAGCTTCTTGCTCCGTTACTGTATAATTACGTTCAGCCTTCGTAAGGACTCGGCTAGCAAATGCAACTGCGTTGTACTTGCTATCAGTCTTCTGAGCTAGTACGGCACCTATGCCAATTGAACTAGCATCAGTTGTCAGATAGAAGGGCTTAGAAAAATCTGGGAATTTCAAAATTGGAGCAGATGTTAGCTTTTCTTTTAGAGTTTGGAATGCTGTTTCTTGACGGAAGGTCCAACCAAAAGGAGCATCTTTCTTAAGCAACTCAGTTAGAGGAGCAGCTATGGAAGAAAAATTAGCAATGAAAGATCTATAAAAACCTGCTAAGCCCACAAAGGATCTTACGGCATCAGCAGTTTTGGGAGTTGGAAAATTTAGTACTGCAGTTACTTTATTTTGGTCAGTCGTAACCCCTCTAGGAGTGACTACGTGACCAAGAAACTTAATTTCTGATCTGAAAAATTGACATTTAGACAGTTTGATCTTTAAATTTGCTTCTTCAAGCTTTCCAAGTACTGTATCAAGTCTTTTCAGATGTGTGTCCACGTCTTCGGACATGACGATTACGTCGTCTAAGTACACCATAAGTGCTTTACCTATCAGACCTCTAAAGATATTGGTCATGAGTCTAGAGAACGTGATAGGAGACGATCGTAATCCAAACGCCATACGGAGGAAATGATAATGACCTGTGGGAGTGGAGAAAGCTGTTAACTCTTGGCTGTCCTCGTGAAGAGGGACTTGCCAAAACCCTTGTAACAAGTCCAGGGTCGAGAAGACTTTGTTATCTCCGATATTGCGTAAAAGGTCACCTAATACAGGAAGTGGGAAACGATCTGGAATGGTTTTCGCGTTTAACTTCCTAAAGTCAATCACCGGGCGCCAAGTGCCATCCTTCTTAGGCACTAGGATCAAGGGCGCATTCCAGGGTGAATTGCTATGTGCAATAACTCCATCATTGAGCATTTGATTGATCAGTTCCTCTGCGACAGCAACTTGTGAATGAGGCATTCTGTACGCAGGTATGTAAATAGGTCTAGTACCAGGTTCAAGTGGAATACGATGGGACAATAAGTTCGTTATACCCATCTTCTCACCTGGTAAGGCAATGGCTTTACGACGTTTGTTCAACAGAGTCAACAAACGCTTGACTTCGTCTGGGAAGTCAGTGGGAGCTAAGTCTTTCTCCTCAACTGGTGAAACAGATTGATCCGGAGAAGTGGATGAGGTCTCCCCGGTAGAAATAGCACTGACCCACTGGTCAGGTGACACGTCATCCTGTACTTGAACAGGGTAAGGATAGTGAACTAGGTCAACGAGGTTGGTATTTGCTCTGAGACGAATACTGTGACCCAAAGTGTTAGCAAGGAGTAAATGGATCTTACTGTCTCTTACAATATGTAAGGAAGGTTCAACAAATAAACCTTTGACCTTTCAGGAATCACTGTCAACTAGGACATTATCACCATCTGGAACATTAGGAACAACAACAGACACTCTAGTGAGAGCACTAGCCGCAACAGAGACGTCTTTCTGCAAACGGCATGTGACATCAACAAGAGATGGCATTACTAGTTCCAAGTAATCGTTTTCTGACAAGGCATCCCCTGTGGAGAAACTACTACTCGAACTAGCAGTCATTGCAGGGATAGGCTGTGCACTCAAGGCTGTCTGAGTGTCCTCGGACACTTGAGGCAACGGAACACTATCCTGCAAGTCTGAAGGTATAGGTGGGACACTGATGGGAGTGACAGAATTACCAGTGCCTGACCGCTTGGGTACGCTACTGGAGAATGTATTGGCTTGTAAGGACTTAATGCGTACATCATACTCTGCAGCAGTATGACAGATTTCTGATCCAAGCTGGTAACCCCAGAATGGAACGATTAAGTCATCTATTTGGGCATGCCATCGGTACGGGTCGAGCACAATGCGTAAGTCTCGAATGGAAGCAAATCCCAGAAGAAGGTCACCAGGGAAAGTAATCTGGTCGACAACAAAAAAAACAGCAGTAAAGTCTCTGCCTTGGATAGTAAAGGTGAGTGAAGTCTGACCTCGGACTCGCAGAAGAGAACCAGCTACTCCCCTAAGGAAGGTTGCAGTAGTTGGCTCAACGAGGAGGATACGTCGTAACCGCTTCTCTTTAAACAAGCTAGACCTAATGATATTAACTTGCGCACCAGAGTCCATGAACACATGAACGGGCGCATTATGGACAGAAGCTTGTACTAATGGACCAATCGTTGCATTAGAAGTTATATGCAAACAGGAAGGTGAGTTGTCATCGGAGAAAGCATTTTCTACTTCATCCCCAAATTCCTCTACGTCAGAGACGTGTGAAGCCACATCATCAGCAGGATTGTCATTCTCGAGACTGCTTAAGGCTTCAAAGGAATTGTGAACGGGGATGGTGTACTCATTATCACTTACCGTCACCATTGGGCGGTTTGACTGGGGCGCTCTAATTCCCCCGAATTGGAAGAATGAGCCTGGTTCTGAGTAGAATGTGAACCACGACGTCTGTTTCCTCTCCTGGCTCTGCGGTTGGAACGGCCATGGAAAGATCTAGAGTACCGCATATTGTAGAGCGCATTGCACTCAGATGTGTCATGTCCATGAATTCTATGATGAGTACAGTAGGGAAGATCTGACTGGTACTCATCATCAGTACGACGCTTCTTAGGGTGACTGTCATAACAATTACTAGCGATATGGCCACGGAAACCACAATTGTAGCAAATTCTTTGACTGTGGTTACTGTACGTACTATGGGTATTACGGGAATGATGGCTCTTAACACTTGCTTTGGATGATGAGCGCGAGTGATTGCGGTTGGGAGGTTTGGTAGTAGCACAAACTAAAGGAGGTACGGGATTGGACAAGGTGTTTGGCGTAGACCTACGATAAGGGAAGGATCCCTCGGGACACAAATTTCGTACATGGATTAGAGCTTTAAGCGGTCCCATATTAGCATCTAGCGGACTTGAATTGTACACATACTTAGATGTCGGTGGCATTAGTTGTTTAATAACTCCAAATGCAGCTAATCTGGCAAACCCATCAAGGGCTGGTTTATCACTATCGTTAAGATATCTTGAATTTTGGCCTGCTTTAACAAATGAGGACATTAGGTTATTAAGACGGAGAGCAAACTCCTCTAATGACTCTTCTGATCTCGGGGCTGTGCAAACTAATTCTTTGAGAACAACGAACGGATCGGTTTCTCGCACTGGTTCAAGATAATTGCGAATTAACTGTTCATAATCTTGCCACCTGGTTAGATCTTGGAAGTCCTTCATACGAATTAATTTAAATACATTTGAGGCAGCTGAAGAACGGGCTAGACTCTCCTTTCCGATACTTATTAAAAGACTCTCAGATGGGGGACCATCAACTGAAGCGTCAGCTCTGGCTCTAACTGCAGTAAACCAACCTTCAAGGTTGTCTGGGTCACCATTGAATAATGGCATAGCATCATACGGATCACGAGTGAAGTTACGCAGGCCAGAAGTCTGAGTATGTCTATCGTTTGATACGGAGCTACTCGAATTTTGGGCTGACACATTAATGGTTGTACTAGCAGCATGTGCTGAGGCATCGCTAGAGAAAACTTGAGACATGTTTGCAAAATGTAAAACAAGAATTTAGAGAACAAAAGAAAATGATAACTGAGGAACACACAACACAGTGAACTTAAATGGAAGAAAATGCTTAACTATTCTGCATAAGTAATTAAAAATTGACAAGTTACACAGTAAGCAAAGAACTCACACAAGAAGAATATGCAATTTAACAAACACTGAAAATCAAGAGAACTTTTACTTTGCTCAAATCTAATATGCTCAACTTTTACTTTAAAGTGAATAAATGGCACAGTGAGTTGTCTTTACTTTCAATGCAACAAGGAAATACACAATAAAATGATAAAATGGACTCAATAAACTTGTGCAAAAATTAAAACAAACACACAATTCACTGAAATTAAAAAAAAAAATAAAATGACACAGACAGAGTAAAATACTATGCACAGAACAGAGCATAAGAAACTGCACTGTAATAAACTGTAGCAATATATCAAATAATTGCTAATCAAAAAAAGTATTGCACAACACTGCATAAAATTTTCTGCAAGAAAAACTTTAATAGCAACACAATATTTGCACAAGAATTATTGCAAAATGAGTCAATGTGCAATAATAAAAATTATAACACACAAGAAAAGAAATATATCAAGGAATGAACACTTTAACTCTTAACTGCACTTAAACAACAAGCAAAAGAACAATTTACTTTAAAAGGAGAACTTAAAAATTGCACTAAGAGTGAATTTCTTCAATAAAACATGAAAAATAATAGGTGCAAAAAAATACATAAAACAGGGGGTTGAACACTTACAGTTATGCAGAACACAACACATCAATATAAACACAGTACTAGAATTTTCTTGCAATGAAACTTGATGTGTGAAAAATTTTGTAAAAGTGAGTTCTTGCTGGGACTTTAAAAATGGCACTATTGTCTGTGGAAATAAGACAAATTAAACACTGGCTGAATAAAAGAATATGAACACAAGAATGTTCAACACACAGGGAACAAAACAAAAAATACACAAATGCTAGGAAGAAAAAAAAAATTAACAGACAACACTGAGTTGTGATGCAGAATATGAGGTGAAAAATTACTGAATTAATTCACTGGAATTCTGAAGTTTAAACACAAGTTCTATATTGCTCATATGTTGCACACACAACTAAGGAAAAACACTCAGTACTTACTTCAAGTGTATAAAAAGATACACAACACAACAGATATAAAATAATGCACGAAAATTAACACTGAATTAAGGAGATTAAAAGAAATTAATGCAATCAGTACATGATAAATACTGAGTCTGATCAAGAGTCACTGAATGTCACTAAGAGAAAAATTCACTGGGAACACAAAAGAAATGTCTCAACACTCGCAAATGTCTCTAAAAAAAAATATTATCGCTGTAACACTTGAAGAATGAGATTGATGGATTGTTTATATCGTCTTGCTGCTGTCCTCTGCACAGATGATCGTAGAATTGCGCTTAAATCGGCGATAGACAACACACAGGAGGCTTTTAAAGATGGCGCAACACACTCTAGCTCTTGACCCCCTATGTGGTCCTTAAAATATGGTGCTACAACCCTTAGCAGTGCACCAAAACACTGATGAGGAAGGTGAGTTGTAATGGCCGACTGTAGTTGGGTTTGTGGGTTAATGGCTGAGTGAGGCGTCTGAGACCGGCAATGATGCGACACACGTGATCGTGAGTGGCTGGGCTTATGGGTTGAACGTCGTAAGCCTCACTGAGAACACCCACACTGCCGCGAAGATAATTCTAAGCCGGCTGGCTTAAAATAAACCCACGAAATACTACAACACCACAAGGATGACAAGGAGCACTCAGAATGCTTGGAGCTTGAATCACAAGCGATGAAGACTACTCACGTGGCTTGCTTGAGTACTGGGATAAGACACCTGGGTTAGTTGCTAGCTGGCCTATCTTAACCCTTCACACAGAATAGCTTGATAACTTCACACGATGAGCACAGCAGGGGTGGAAGCTGGCTTGGCAGGCAAAATAATTGGATGGAGTAGACTAGGCTGGACTGGACTCGGTTGTTCTGACTCCCCCACCACAGACTGGAAACTGGCTTATTTTGCAAACTCGGGTCAACCCCTCGTGAGTGATGCAAAAAAAGCAGGAAACACTAATACAAAGAGACTGACCAGTGAATAATGTAGAAGCTGGTAGAGTAGCTGGCTTGAGGTAGCTGGCTGGGTGAATCTCGGTAGTCGGTAGGCCTACTGGTGACACGAAATGGCCGTCTTGCTGGTCGAAATTTTATCTCCAGAAATCGCTGTAATCGTCAGAATTACAGGCCCTCCGATGCCACCATTTGTCGTAAGGGTTCTTAAATGGAGATATCACAGGTTGAAAGTAGACACACTTGTAGGATGGTAGCTATATTGTCAGACTGAGATGAGACATGGAGCCCAGTGCCTAGCCTGTCTACGCCTGGAAGGTCTGCCGCCGAGTGAGGGCGGGACAGAGAGATGAACCTCCTCGTGTGCATCCCGTGACGTCACACAAAGCCACAGGCCTACAAGGGATCTCGTGTCTAAAGCACATGGATGATACTAACGCTATGCTACACAATACAGGGAATACAGGGATCAGCAACTATGCTGACATCACAGTGGGCGCCTGTGATGAGCGGGGTCCCACAGGGGTCAGTCCTAGGACCAGTGCTGTTTTTGATAAATATGAATGACATAATGGAAGGGATAGACTGAAGCGTCCCTATTCACAGATGATGTGAAGTTAATGAGAAGGATTAAATCGGATGAGGATCAGGCAGGACTACAGGGAGACCTGGACAGGCTGGACACGTGGTCCAACAACTGGCTTCTCAAATTCAGCCCTGCCAAATGCAAAGTCATGAAGATTGGGGAAGGGCAAAGAAGACTGCAGACAGAGTATTGGCTAGGTGGACAGAGGCTGCAAACCTCACTCAAGGAGAAAGATCTTGGGGTGACCATAACACTGAGCACTTCTCCTGAGGCACACATCAACCGGTTAACTGCTGCAGCATATGGGCATCTGTCAAACCTGAGAATAACATTCTGATACCTTAGTAAGGAACTGTTCAAGACACTGTACACTGTGTACATCAAGCCCATACTGGAGTATGCAGTACCAGTCTGGAACCCACACTTGGTCAAGCACTTCAAGAAATTAGAGAAAGTACAAAGGTTTGCAACAAGGCTAGTTCCGGAGCTCAGGAGAATGTTCTATGAAGAAAGGTTAAGGGAAATCAGACTGACGACACAGGATGACAGGAGGGTCAGGGGAGACATGATAACAACATACTAAATACTGTGGAATAGACAAGGTGGACAGAGACAGGATGTTCCAGAGAGGAGACACAGAAACAAGGGGTCACAATTGGAAGCTGAAGACTCAGACGAGTCACAGGGATGTTAGGAAGTATATACTTCTTCAGTTACAGAGTCGTCAGGAAGTGGAATAGCCTAGCAAGCAATGTAGTGGAGGCAGGAACCATACATAGTTTTCAGACGAGGTATGACAAACTCAGGGAGCAGAGAGAGAGAGGACCTAGTAGCGATCAGTGAAGAGGCAGGGCCAGGAGCTGAGTCTCGACCCCTGCAACCACAGTTAGGTGAATTAAGCGAGTACACACAAGCACGCACGCACACACGCACGCACGCAAGCACGCACGCACGCACGCACGCATGCACGCGCACACACACACACACACACATAGACAAGGTGGACAAAGACAGGATGTTCCAGGGAGGGGACACAGAAACAAGAGGCCACAATTGGAAGTTGAAGACACAAATGAGTCAGAGAGATAGTAGGAAGTATTTCTTCAGTCATAGAGTTGTAAGGCAGTGGAATAGCCTAGAAAATGACGTAGTGGAGGCAGGAACCATACACAGTTTTAAGACAAGGTTTGATAAAGCTCATGGAGCGGGGAGAGAGAGGGCCTAGTAGCAACCGGTGAAGAGGCGGGGCCAGGAGCTAGGACTCGACCCCTGCAACCACAAATAGGTGAGTACACACACAGAAACAAGGGGTCATAATTAGAAGCTGAAGACTCAGACAAGTCACAGTGATGTTAGGAAGTATTTCTTCAGTCATGGAGTCGTCAGGAAGTGGAATAGCTTAGCAAGTGATGTAGTGGAGGCAGGAACCTTACATAGCTTTAAGATGAGGTATGACAAAGCTCAGGGAGCAGAGAGAGAGAGAGGACCTAGTAGTGATCAGTGAAGAGGTGGGGCCAGGAGCTGAATCTTGACCCCTGCAACCACAGTTAGGTGAGTACACACACACACACACACACACACACACACACACACGTACGTACGTACGTACGTGCATAGCTGTTGTACAGTCACATCAGGAGGAAAACAGTCAAGGACCAGGTAATCAGGCTGAAGAAGGAAGGAGGGGAGATCACAAGAAACAACCAAGAAGCATGTGAGGAGCTCAGTACGAGATTCAAAGAAGTATTCACAGGAGCCAGAAGGAACTCCAGAAAGACAGAAAGGTGGGGTACACCAAGTGCTGGACATAATACATACAGCCAGGGAGGAGATGAAGAGGCTGCTAAGCGAGCTAGATACCTCAAAGGCGATGGAACCAGATAACATCTCTCCATGGGTCCTGAGAGAGGGAGCAGAGGTATTGTGTGTACCACTAACAACAATCTTCTTCACGTCTATCAAAACAGGGCGACTACCTGAGGTATGGAAGACGGCAAATGTAGTCCCTTCATGGAGAAGACTATCAGAAGTGTGATGGAGGACCTAGAAAGGAATGAGCTTATCAGTGACAACCAGCAAGGATTCAGGGATGGGAAATCCTGTGTCACAAACCTACTGAAGTTCCATAACAAGGTGACAGCAGTAAGACAAGAGAGATAGTGGTGGGTAGACTGCATTTTTTTGGACTGTAAGAAGGCTTTTGATAGCTCTACACAAGAGATTAGTGCAAAAGCTGGAGGATCAATCAGGTATAACGGGGAAGGCACTACAATGGATCAGAGAATACCCGACAGGAAGACATCAGCAAGTCATGGTACGTGACGAGGTGTCAGAGTGGGCGCATGTGACGAGCGGGGTTCCACAAGGGTCAGTCCTAGGATCGGTCCTGTTTCTTGTACAGTGGACCCCTGGTTAACGATATTTTTTCACTCCAGAAGTATGTTCAGGTGCCAGTACTGACCGAATTTGTTCCCATAAGGAATATTGTGAAGTAGATTAGTCCATTTCAGACCCCCAAACATACACGTACAAACACACTTACATAAATACACTTACATAATTGGTCGCATTCGGAGGTGATCGTTATGCGGGGGTCCACTGTATATGTGAATGACATGACGGAAGGAATAGACTCAGAAGTGCCCCTGTTTGCAGACGATGTGAAGTTAATGAGGAGAATTCAATCAGAGGAAGACTAACAGGACTACAAAGGGATCTGGACAGGCTGCAGGCCTGGTCCAGAAACTGGCTCCTGGAATGTAACCCCACCAAATGTAAAGTCATGAAGATTGGGGAAGGGCAAAGAAGACCACAGACAGAGTACAGACTAGGGGGGCCAAAGGAAAAGGGGGCCATGGAAAACTATCTTGGGGTGAGTATAATACCAAGCACATCTGAGGTTTACATAAACCAGGTAACTGCTGAAGCATATGCATACCTGGCAAACCTAAGAGTAGTGTTCCAATACCTCAGTAAGGAATCATTCAAGACTCTGTACACGTTGTACGTCAGGCCCATATTGGAGTATGCAGCACCAGTATGGAACCTACACCTGGTCAAGCATGTCAAGAAATTAGAGAAAGTGCAAAGGTTTGCATCAAGACTAGTCCTGGAGCTAAGGGTTATGTCCTATGAGGAGAGGTTAAGGGAAATCGGCCTGATGACACTGGAGGACAAGAGGGATAGGGGGAAACATGATAACGACATAAAATACTGCAAGGAATTGACAAGGTGAACAAAGACAGGATGTTCCAGAAATGGTACACAGCAAAAAGGGGTCACTATTGGATGCTGAAAAGGCAGATGAGTCAGAGGGATGTTAGGAAGTATTTCTTCAGCCATAGAGTTGTCATGGAATAGTCTGGAAAGTGACGTAGTGGAGGCAGGATCCATACATAGGTTTTGATGTTTTCTTTTTTTTTTTCTAACATCAGCTGGTTTCCACTGAGGCAGGGTGATAGAACAAAAGTTGCACTGTCAGCCGATAAGATATATAAATGGGCTAGTGAGAGAATAGGCAGTGAGGTTGAAGAGGTATGGGGTAGATTTAAGAATGTAGTGTTAGTGTGTTCAGCATAAGTTTGTGGTTACAGGAAAGTGGGTGCGGGAGGCAAGAAGAGCGACTGTCGGAATGATGAAGTAAGAGAGAAAAGGTTAGCATATGAAAGGCTTTTACAGAGTAGAAGTGATACGAGGGAGGAGTACATGGAGAGAAAATGAGAGGTTAACAGAGTTGTGAAGGAATGTAAAAGGAGAGCAAATGAGAGAGTGGGTGAGATGCTATCAACAAATTTTGTTGAGAATAAGAAAAAGTTTTGGAGTGAGATTAATTAGTTGGGAAAGCCTAACGAATGAATGGATTTGACAGTTAAAAATAGGAGAGTTATTAGATGGACAGTTAGAGGCATTGGAAAGATGGAAGGAATATTTTGATGAACTGTTAAACGTTGATGAAGATAGGGAAGCTGTGATTTTGTGTATTGGACAGGGAGATGCAATATCTTGTAGGAGTGAGGAAGAGCCAGTTATGAGTGTGGGAGAAGTGCATGAGGCAGTGGGTGGAATAAAAGAAAAAAAATGCAGCTGCAATTGCTAGGATAAAGACAGAAATATTAAAAGCAGGTGGGGATATAGTTTTGGAGTGGTTGGTGCCTTTTATTTAATAAATGGAAGAGGGTAAAGTACCTAGGGATTGGCAGAGAGCATGCATAGTTCCTTTGTATAAAAATAAAGGGGATAAAATAAAGTGTAAAAATTATAGGGAAATAAGCCTGTCGAGTATACCTTGTAAAGTGTGTGGTCGAGTTGTTATTGAAAGACTTAGAGTAAGACAAAGCAGGATTTCAGATGAACAAGGAGACTTTAGGAAGGGTAGTGGGTGTGTAGACCAAGTGTTTACAGTAAAACATATAGGTGAACAGTATTTAGATAAGGGTAAAGAGTTTTTTTGTGGCATTTATGGATTTAGAAAAGGCTTATAATAGGATGGATAGGAGGGCAGTGTGGCAGATGTTGCAAATGTATGGAATAGGAGGTATGTTGCTGAAAGCAGTGAAGAGTTTTTACAAGGATAATGATGCTCAGGCTAGAGTATATAAGAGAGAGGGACATTATTTTCCAGTAAAAGTAGGCCTTAGACAAAGATGTGTGATGTCACCATGGTTGTTCAATACTGTATATTTATAGATGGGGTTGTAAGAGAAGTGAATGCTCGGATATTGGCAAGAGGCATGGGATTAAAAAAATAAAGAATCTAACACAAAGTGGGAGCTGTCGCGCTTGCTTTTTTGCTGATGACACTGTCCTTAGGGAGATTCTGAAAAGTTGCAGAGGTTGGTGGACGAGTTTGGTAGGATATGTAAAATAAGGAAATTAAGTGAACATAGGGAAAAGTAAGGTGATGAGGATAAAAAATTTAGGTAATGAAAGAATGGATATCAGTGCGGTGTGAATGCAGAGAATTCATAGTTTGGAAATTAGGAGGTGCGGGTTACTAAATGTATTACCCAGAGGACTGAGGAGGGGCTGTTGAGGTGGTTGGACATTTAGAGAGGATGGAACGAAGTAAAATGACTTGGAGAGCATGTAAATCTGTAGTGGAAGGAAGGCGGGGTAATGGTCAGCCTAGGAAAGGATGGAGGGAGGGGTTAAAGGAGGTTTTGTGTGAGGGGCTTGGATTTCCAGCAAACATGTGTGAGCACATTAGATAGGACTGGAGACGAATGGTTTTTAAGACGTTCTGTTGGTGTGTGAGCAAGATAAAATTTATGAAAGGATTCAGGGAAACTAGCAGGCCAGACTTGTCTTGGAGGTGGGAAGCACAGTGCCTGCACTCTGAAGGAGGGGTTTTGATAAGCTGCAGTTTTATAACTGTATTGTAGGCACACCTTTAGCAAGACAGTGATGGAGATGAATGATGAAAGTATTTTTTTTTTTTCAGGTCACCCTGCCTTGGTGAGAAATGGCCAGTGTGTTAATAATAATATAATAAAATTTATTTTCTTGTTCTTATATTCACTTTAATTTTTTTTTCCCAGATGGTTAGAGTACTGGAGATACAGCCCATTGCTTCAGTTGTATCTCGGGCATTTTCTTCATTCCTGGATGAAAAGGATCAAGGTACCCTCATCCTCAGTCATATATACTTATTGGCTGGTGTAGCATCACCACTTTGGCTGAGTCCATGTGCCCTCTATGATGCAGAGGAAGGGTCCAGTTTGTCACCAGGGTCAGTGCTGCCTCTTCTTGCTGGTGTGCTGGCTGTTGGGATAGGAGATACTGCAGCTTCTGTTGGTGGAACCTATTTTGGGCAAAAACATTGGTCTGGGACAAAGAAAACAGTTGAAGGAAGTATATGTGGGGTGGTAGCTCAGCTGGTTGCTGTGTTAGTATTAGTATTTATGAATATCGTAGATATGTCTCTTAAAGCTTGGGGCCATTTTTTCATCTCTGCTGCATTAACAGCAGTAGTAGAAGCTCTTACAGACCAAGTGGATAACATTGTCTTACCGTTATTGCTGTACACACCTCTAATGGATCTGTAAATTTAGCAGTTATAAGGGGATAATGAAAGGGGCTAGCAACCCCTTGTCCTGTATATATTACTAAATATAAAAGGAGAAACTCTAATTTTTCCTTTTGGGCCACCCTGCCTCGGTGGGATACAACCGGTGTGTTGAAAGAAGAAAGAAGGGGATAATGAAAGTATATACTATTCAAAATTATTTATTAATGATTGTCTATTTAGTGCAAGACTTTTTCATTACTAAATTAACTACAGTAGACCTTCAACTAACATGGGAGTTGCGTTCCTGAAAATCAGCTCTATTTAAATTAGTAATATTCAGGTTGAAGACTATATGGGAAAAATAAGTTTCCTTGGAGCTCAAAAAAATGTATATTTGTCCTTTTTTAAATAGACTAAAAAAAAGTCAAAAGAAAAAACTTGCCTCAATTCTGGTTGCTGTTGCTTGTTGATATGAAAGTGTGTGGAGAGGCTTTGTACAAATATATGACAGGCAGCATCAGCTACTACCACCACCATCACCTAAGGCGTCGTAAAAGCCAGTTGTTAACTCAGTTTAATGTGTTCCTTACACATATGAACAGGGCATTTCTTCCAGATAAAATGGGTAGGGTTCAATATTGCACTTCCATGGTAACCATCAACAACAAAAACAATAGCTATGCCAGTGAAGCTCAGAACCTCATTGCATATCTTTGTTTAATGACAATTTCACACCTGAACCAACCTATTCAACAATGTGTAATGTGTGTTAAAGCCATGGAAAAGTGTAATTGTGGATTATTAGCCTTCATGCATACCTCTCACCTTCACAGCACACCTTGAAGCTTGTTTAATACCTCTTAATTTTCTTCTTGGTTCTTTCACCATCTCTAGTATCTCTTTTTGGTACCATGGTTAATATCTTAAGACGAGATGAGGTGGTGGCAATATCCAATATCATTCAGCCAACACTGAGTTGGGCATGCCATGTTTGTAGACAGCAACTGCTGGCAGCATGAGTCAGCTGACAACTAAAAGTGACACCAGGCCACTAAGCATGGGCTAGCAGAACAGGGCAAAAATTATCTGCCGCCAGATGTGGTTTTTGTACGTCATTCTCTAGCCTTTCGTGATTACATTGCATTTTTCAGCACACATCTGTTACAGGTATAGGTAGTAGGTTGGTAGACAGCAACCACCCAGGGAAGTACTACCGTCCTGCCAGATGACTGTGAAACAAAAACCTGTAACTGTTTTGCATGATGGTAGGATTGCTGGTTTCTTTTTCTGTCTCATAAACACGCTAAGATAACAGGGATATCTTGCTACTCCTACTTACACTTTGGTCACACTTCACAGACACGCACATGCATATATATATATACATACATCTAGGTTTTTCTCCTTTTTCTAAATAGCTCTTGTTCTTTTTTATTTCTTCTATTGTCCATGGGGAAGTGGAAAAGAATCTTTCCTCCGTAAGCCATGCGTGTCGTATGAGGCGACTAAAATGCCGGGAGCAATGGGCTAGTAACCCCTTCTCCTGTATACAATTACTAAAAAAGAGAAGAAGAAAAACTTTATAAAACTGGGTTGCTTAAATGTGCGTGGATGTAGTGCGGATGACAAGAAACAGATGATTGCTGATGTTATGAATGAAAAGAAGTTGGATGTCCTGGCCCTAAGCGAAACAAAGCTGAAGGGGGTAGGAGAGTTTCAGTGGGGGGAAATAAATGGGATTAAATCTGGAGTATCTGAGAGAGTTAGAGCAAAGGAAGGGGTAGCAGTAATGTTAAATGATCAGTTATGGAAGGAGAAAAGAGAATATGAATGTGTAAATTCAAGAATTATGTGGATTAAAGTAAAGGTTGGATGCGAGAAGTGGGTCATAATAAGCGTGTATGCACCTGGAGAAGAGAGGAATGCAGAGGAGAGAGAGAGATTTTGGGAGATGTTAAGTGAATGTATAGGAGCCTTTGAACCAAGTGAGAGAGTAATTGTGGTAGGGGACTTGAATGCTAAAGTAGGAGAAACTTTTAGAGAGGGTGTGGTAGGTAAGTTTGGGGTGCCAGGTGTAAATGATAATGGGAGCCCTTTGATTGAACTTTGTATAGAAAGGGGTTTAGTTATAGGTAATACATATTTTAAGAAAAAGAGGATAAATAAGTATACACGATATGATGTAGGGCGAAATGACAGTAGTTTGTTGGATTATGTATTGGTAGATAAAAGACTGTTGAGTAGACTTCAGGATGTACATGTTTATAGAGGGGCCACAGATATATCAGATCACTTTCTAGTTGTAGCTACACTGAGAGTAAAAGGTAGATGGGATACAAGGAGAATAGAAGCATCAGGGAAGAGAGAGGTGAAGGTTTATAAACTAAAAGAGGAGGCAGTTAGGGTAAGATATAAACAGCTATTGGAGGATAGATGGGCTAATGAGAGCATAGGCAATGGGGTCGAAGAGGTATGGGGTAGGTTTAAAAATGTAGTGTTAGAGTGTTCAGCAGAAGTTTGTGGTTACAGGAAAGTGGGTGCAGGAGGGAAGAGGAGCGATTGGTGGAATGATGATGTAAAGAGAGTAGTAAGGGAGAAAAAGTTAGCATATGAGAAGTTTTTACAAAGTAGAAGTGATGCAAGGAGGGAAGAGTATATGGAGAAAAAGAGAGAAGTTAAGAGAGTGGTGAAGCAATGTAAAAAGAGAGCAAATGAGAGAGTGGGTGAGATGTTATCAACAAATTTTGTTGAAAATAAGAAAAAGTTTTGGAGTGAGATTAACAAGTTAAGAAAGCCTAGAGAACAAATGGATTTGTCAGTTAAAAATAGGAGAGGAGAGTTATTAAATGGAGAGTTAGAGGTATTGGGAAGATGGAAGGAATATTTTGAGGAATTGTTAAATGTTGATGAAGATAGGGAAGCTGTGATTTCGTGTATAGGGCAAGGAGGAATAACATCTTGTAGGAGTGAGGAAGAGCCAGTTGTGAGTGTGGGGGAAGTTCGTGAGGCAGTAGGTAAAATGAAAGGGGGTAAGGCAGCCGGGATTGATGGGATAAAGATAGAAATGTTAAAAGCAGGTGGGGATATAGTTTTGGAGTGGTTGGTGCAATTATTTAATAAATGTATGGAAGAGGGTAAGGTACCTAGGGATTGGCAGAGAGCATGCATAGTTCCTTTGTATAAAGGCAAAGGGGATAAAAGAGATTGCAAAAATTATAGGGGGATAAGTCTGTTGAGTGTACCTGGTAAAGTGTATGGTAGAGTTATAATTGAAAGAATTAAGAGTAAGACGGAGAATAGGATAGCAGATGAACAAGGAGGCTTTAGGAAAGGTAGGGGGTGTGTGGACCAGGTGTTTACAGTGAAACATATAAGTGAACAGTATTTAGATAAGGCTAAAGAGGTCTTTGTGGCATTTATGGATTTGGAAAAGGCGTATGACAGGGTGGATAGGGGGGCAATGTGGCAGATGTTGCAAGTGTATGGTGTAGGAGGTAGGTTACTGAAAGCAGTGAAGAGTTTTTACGAGGATAGTGAGGCTCAAGTTAGAGTATGTAGGAAAGAGGGAAATTTTTTCCCAGTAAAAGTAGGCCTTAGACAAGGATGTGTGATGTCACCGTGGTTGTTTAATATATTTATAGATGGGGTTGTAAGAGAAGTAAATGCGAGGGTCTTGGCAAGAGGCGTGGAGTTAAAAGATAAAGAATCACACACAAAGTGGGAGTTGTCACAGCTGCTCTTTGCTGATGACACTGTGCTCTTGGGAGATTCTGAAGAGAAGTTGCAGAGATTGGTGGATGAATTTGGTAGGGTGTGCAAAAGAAGAAAATTAAAGGTGAATACAGGAAAGAGTAAGGTTATGAGGATAACAAAAAGATTAGGTGATGAAAGATTGAATATCAGATTGGAGGGAGAGAGTATGGAGGAGGTGAACGTATTCAGATATTTGGGAGTGGACGTGTCAGCGGATGGGTCTATGAAAGATGAGGTGAATCATAGAATTGATGAGGGAAAAAGAGTGAGTGGTGCACTTAGGAGTCTGTGGAGACAAAGAACTTTGTCCTTGGAGGCAAAGAGGGGAATGTATGAGAGTATAGTTTTACCAACGCTCTTATATGGGTGTGAAGCGTGGGTGATGAATGTTGCAGCGAGGAGAAGGCTGGAGGCAGTGGAGATGTCATGCCTGAGGGCAATGTGTGGTGTGAATATAATGCAGAGAATTCGTAGTTTGGAAGTTAGGAGGAGGTGCGGGATTACCAAAACTGTTGTCCAGAGGGCTGAGGAAGGGTTGTTGAGGTGGTTCGGACATGTAGAGAGAATGGAGCGAAACAGAATGACTTCAAGAGTGTATCAGTCTGTAGTGGAAGGAAGGCGGGGTAGGGGTCGGCCTAGGAAGGGTTGGAGGGAGGGGGTAAAGGAGGTTTTGTGTGCGAGGGGCTTGGACTTCCAGCAGGCATGTGTGAGCGTGTTTGATAGGAGTGAATGGAGACAAATGGTTTTTAATACTTGACGTGCTGTTGGAGTGTGAGCAAAGTAACATTTATGAAGGGATTCAGGGAAACCGGCAGGCCGGACTTGAGTCCTGGAGATGGGAAGTACAGTGCCTGCACTCTGAAGGAGGGGTGTTAATGTTGCAGTTTAAAAACTGTAGTGTAAAGCACCCTTCTGGCAAGACAGTGATGGAGTGAATGATGGTGAAAGTTTTTCTTTTTCGGGCCACCCTGCCTTGGTGGGAATCGGCCGGTGTGATAATAAATAAAAAAATCTGTTACAGTTTTGTTTTTCAGTCACAGATCTTTTGGGAGATTCTGAGAGAAACTGCAAAGGTTGGTAGATAAATTTGGAAGGGTTTGTAAAACAAGGAAAAAGTGAACATAAACAGCAAGGCAGTGAAAGTAACCAAAAATATAGGCAATGAGAGATCAGATATCACATTGGAGGGAGGAAATAGAGGATATAAATTTGATAAGATATTTGGGGGTAAGAGTGTTTAAGTGAGGAAGAAATAAATAGAATTAGGCAAGGCATATGAGAGAGAGTTAGAACTAAGGAAGGAGAAGTAATAATGTTGAAGAATTGGTTACGACAGGAAGAGGGAATATAAATGAATAAATTTAAGGATTATGTGGATTACGATAAAGGTTGGATACAAAAAGTGGGTTATACTCAGTATTATTCACACATGGAAGACATTTTGGGAGATGTTAACCCTTTCACAGTGTGTGTCGTGGTGCTATGCAATGAACTCGGCTCACTCAGATAGGCTGTGAGTGCTGAATTTGGGACTAAATATGATAGAATGGGTCGATTCATTAAGTGTGCACCATATAAAATAAACCTTGCAGCACAGTGCACAATGCGACCATGTTTGTTTAAAACGGCAACTTTGCGGTGTATTTTTGTATAGTTTTTATGGTTATACAGTGGACCCTCGCCTAACGATATTAATTGGTACCTGAGAATGAATATCGTTAGACGAGTTTTTTAGCGTTAGCCGAGGCAAAATGTTAGCGTTAAAATGTATCGTTAGACAAATTTAACATTGTGATGCGTTCATTAGGCGAGGGTTTCTTGGTCTCATTTGATAGAATGGAAGATACATTACTGAAATAGAGATGATTTTGAGGACTCAAAATAGCTTGAAATGGAGCTCAAAGTAGTGGAAATGTTCGATTTTTACAGACGTTCAAGGGTAAACAAAACATGTCAAATGTCCAATACATGTCAACTGGTGAGTAATATGCATTCACGAATGCACTGATATTATTTATATAATTACAATATTGCATAACAATAAATCTTCTATTTTTTTGTGTGAATAAAAATTCAAAATGGAATTCGCATGTAAAGCCTGGGAACGTGACTAATGAACAGAGGAAATGTTATTTTAAGTACCAGGAATGCCTGCATGGTTTATCCTTGACCTTACAGTGATACCCTGAGTTTCGGCCATAATTCGTTCCGGAAAGCTGTTCGAGTGCTGTTACTGAACGAATTTGTTCCCATAAGGAATAATGTAAATTGGATTAGTCTGTTTCAGACTGCCAAAAATACACCTAGAAAAGCACTTAAAATATTACACTTACATAATTGTTCAAGTTGGAAGCTATACGAAAACTCAGGGTACAACTGTATTTTGAAATTGGAATAGTTTTAAATTTGTGTCAGATTGGTCAAATTATTAATTTCTGGTCACTTTATTGGGTAGTTGAAATAGTTGATTGGGTGGTTTCTTGTGCTCAGTTGATAAAATAGAAGGCATACTAGCAAAATAGCTAAGAATTTTGTCAACTGGAACAATGTAATTGGCCAAAAATAGGAGTCAAAGTGGGCAAAATCGCAGACGCATAAATATCGCTGACAGAGCCAAATTCGCGGTAGTGTAATTTCATCGGTTTTCCATCAAATTTCTTACTTTTTGTTTTATTACCTTCAGAAAGAGATTCTCTACCATTTCATAAGAAAAAAAAAAACACATTTTGAAAATTATTTGACCCTGTGGACAAGTTTCAGGTCGGGGTCTGGACCCCTGAAAGAGTTGAGAAAGTGTTTAGGGAGTTTTGAACCAGGTGAGATTGTTCTGGGAGACCTAAATACTAAAGTGAGAGAAACTGTTGTAGAGGGCAAAGTTTAGGGTGCCAGGGCATAAATGATAATGGGGGGCCTTTGATTGAAGTTTATATAGAAAGAGGTTTAGTAATAGGTAATACATATTTTTAAGAAAAAGAATAAGTACACAAGATATGATATAGGATGCAATGACAATAGTTTGTTGGACTAAAGAAAGGAAAACTGCAGGAGGCCTACTGGCCCATGCTAGGCAGGACCAACTCTCACCCACTCATGTATAACCTATTTTTAAAGCTACACAAAGCTTTAGCTTCAGTGATGCTACTTGGGAGTTCCACTTATCCACATCTCTATTACCAAACCAGTGCTTTCCTATATCTTTTCTGAATCTAAATTTTTCTAACTTGAACTTATTGCTGCAAGTCTTGTCTTGATTAGATATGCTTAGCATATTATTTACATCCCTTTATTTATTCCTGACCATGTACTGGTGAATAAAAGGTTGAGGGGTAGACTTCTGGATGTGTGTGTTTTTAGAGGGACAACAGATATATCATTATTATTTAGTTATAGCTATGGTGAGAGTAAGAATTAGATGGGGTATAAGGAGAATGGGAGCAGTAAAAGAAGTGAAAGTTTATAAACTAAGAAGGAAAACATAGTTAGAGTAAAATATAAGCAACTATTGGGAGAAAGATGGGCTAGAGAGTATAGGTATTGAGGAGGTTGAAGAGATATAGGGTATATTTAAGAATGCAGTGTTAGCATTCAGCAGAAGTTTGTGGATATAGGAGGGAAGAGAAGCTATTGGTGAACTGAGGTACAAAAAGTAGTAAGGGAGAAAAAGTTAGCATACAAGAGGTTTTTACAAAGCAGAAGTAATATAAGGAGGGAGGAGTATATGGAGAGTAAAAAGAGAGGTTAAGAGAGTGGTGAAGGAATGTAAAATAAAAGTGGGTGAGGTTATGTTAAAAATATTTTGCCAGTAAGAGAGAGTTTTAGAGTGAGGTTAATACTCAGGTTAATAGACTCCAAAACAGAAGAGGGGAGTTATTAGATGGGGAGTTGGAGGTACTGGGAAGATGGCAGGAATATTTTGAGCTGTTAAATGTTGAAGAAAGAAGGGCAGTGATTTCATGCATTGGTCAACAAGGTATAACATCTATAAGAAATGAGGAAAAGCCAGCTGTGAGTTGGGGAGGTGTGCGAGGCTGTGGGTGAAATGAAAGGGGGTAAAGCAGCTAGGATTGATGGGATCAAGACAGAAATTTTAAAAGCAGGTGGGGATATAGTTTTGGCATACAGGCACTCCTCACTTAATGACCTACCCATTTAATGACTACTCGGACTTACAACCAGCTCTCCGACCAGTCGGTATACTGTAAAACATTTAAAAATACAGTGGACCCCCGCTTAACGATCACCTCCCAATGCGACCAATTATGTAAGTGTATTTATGTAAGTGCGTTTGTACGTGTATGTTTGGGGGTCTGAAATGGACTAATCTACTTCACAGTATTCCTTATGGGAACAAATTCAGTCAGTACTGGCACCTGAACATACTTCTGGAATGAAAAAATATCGTTAACCGGGGGTCCACTGCATACTATAAATGTTATAAATGGTGCAAAGGTGACATTAAAAGAAAATCTAAAGATGGTTGACACAAACCCACTATCAGTATAGCATGCTTGAAATATCAGTAAGGGGTGGCTACTTGCTTATTGACAAATTTGCTTAACAACCTAGTCGTAGGAACTGAACTCGGTCGTTAAGTAAGGAGTGCCTGTAGTTAGTACTTTTGTTCAGTAAATGTATGAAAGGGGGGGGGAAGGTACCTAGGGATTGGTAGAGAGCACACAGAGATCCTTTGTATAAAGGCAAAGGGGACAAAAGTGTGTAAAAATTATTGGGGAATAAGCCTACTGAATTTATCAGGTAAAGCATATGGTCGCATTATTATTGAAAGAATTAAGGGTAAGATGAAAAGCAGGATTACAGATGAACCGAGTTTTAAGAAGAGTAGGGGATGTATAGACCAAGTGTTTACATTGAAGCACATAAGTAAACAATATTTAGATAATGGTAAGGAAGTTTTCATTACATTTATGGATTTAAAAAAGGCTTGTGATAGGGTGGATAGGGAAGCACTGTGGCAGATGCAGCAAGTGTAATAGGTGGTAGGTTACTGAAAGTAGTTAAGAGTTTTTATGAAGATAATAAGGCTCAGGTTAGGTTATGTAGGAGAGAGGTAGATTTTTTTCCCAGTAAAAGTGGGCCTTAGACATAGATGTATAATGTCACCATGGTTGTTAACATATTTTTAGATAGGGTTGTAAAAGAAGTGAATGCTAGTGTGTTGGAGAGATGGGTGTGATTAAAATGTATAGAATTTAGTACAAAATTGGAGTTGAAAGTTAAGACACATGTGCAACATCTGGATATCTTTATTGAGCCACTGGATGGCGAAACATCTACAATAAAGATATCCAGATGTTGCACATGTGTCTTAACTTTCATACTGTCGGTATTTTATACCTTTCTTGCACAAAACTGGAGTTGTCACAGTTGCTTTTTGCTGATGACACTTTCCTTTTGGGAGATTCTGAAGAGAATTTGCAAAGGTTGGTAGACAAATTTGGGAGGGTATGTAAAAGGAAATTTACAGTGAATATAGGAAAGAACACAGTGATGAGGGTAAAAAAATTTGGTAATGAAAGATTATACATCAAATTTTAAGGAGGGAGTGTGGAGGAAGTGAATGTGTTCAGATATCTGGGAGTGGACTTGTTGGTGGATGGGTCCATGAAAGATGAGGTGAACCATAATATAAAAGAGGGGGAGAAAAAGGTGGGTGGTGAATTGGGACATCTGTGGAGACAAAACATTATTCATGAAGAAAAAAAAAGGGGGGGGGGGTATGCACAAGAGTATAGTATTATTATTATTATTATAATCAAAAAAGAAGCGCAGTACCAACACTCGTATATGGGTGTGAAGCAACAAGTCTGGAGGCATTGGAGATGTCATGTCTGAGAGCAATATGTGGTCTAAATTTTATGTAGAAAATTTGTAATTAGGAGATTGGGAGGAGTACAGGATTACAAAGTACAGTAGAACCCCCATTGTCCACTGATTCGGTACCCGAGGTTTCCGTTATCCACTCTTTACTGTGGCCCAAAGATACCTCTTAATTTTGCATAATAATGGCTCAAAGTAGAAAAGCAGTTCTTAAAGCCTAAGAGAAGCCGTGAAGTGCTTCCCATCACTGAATAAGTGATAATTCTCCACTTATTGTACATAATTTATCAAACTTTATAATAGGTATGTATCCACAGTTTTAGTATCCATGGCAGGTCCTTGGAACGTATCCCCTACAGATATGAGGGTCCTACTGTATTATCCAGAGCTGTTGAGGTGGTTTGGGCATTTAGAGAAGATGGAGCAAAATGGGATGACTTGGAGAGTATATAAATCTGTAGTGGAGGGAAGACAGGGAAGGGGTTGGAAGGAGGGGGTAAAGGAGGTTTGTATGGCTTGGACTTCCAGGAGGCATGTGTTGGATAGGAATGGAAGCAAGCAGTTTTTACGAATTGATGAGTTGTTAGTGTGTGACCAAGGTAAAATTTATGAAGGAATCCAAATTTACAAAAAAATATTTTAAAAACAGTCCAAAATAAACACTAGACATTCCAGGCACTAAAGCAACATTCCTGTGTTTATTACTTATCCTCAGCCTCTTCTCCTATTACACTTGCCCTCCATATTGAATTCATAATTGCACAAAATTAGATTTACCATATTTCTCGGATAATAAAATATAACTGGGAATGATTGGTCATGATTTACAACCTCCCAATAACCAAGACTAAAAAAAAAAACCCACGAAGCAGACTGGGGGAGAGGGGAGCCTTACCTGTCCTCTGGAAAATTGTCAAAAATGTACTGTTTCTGCTACTTTGGGCCCAATTTCAAGGTACTTTGGTCTTTAAACCAACCAAGACCAGTACAATATTGTTCATTCTATCAAATGGTAACAAGAAACAAGCTAATAAGACCATCCTAGAGAACACCTCAAACTTGCTATTTTAAACCAAACACAAGGTCAGAGGTTTGCTTTTCCCAATCATTCACCATGTGGGGGAGGTTTTTTTTTCTTATACTGTGCACACTGATTTTCTCATATCTAAGCCAAAATTTACCACTCACAACTTATCTGAAAGAGCTGAGCTAAAAATGTAGATCTACGTAAGCAGCTTTGGAGTCAAAATTGTAGATCTACATATAAAAGGGTTAAACTGTCAAGTTTAATAATGTTCTTTTGAAAATTTACATGGATGTTTCTTGTTGATCTGGAAATGTGTGGAAGAGAAACATTTGTTCGACATAGTTACTGTGTATTCCATATAAAATGGGTACACACTCCTTCCAGAGAAAACAGATATTTCTAATAATCTGCTCTCATTTTGTTTAAAAAGAAAAAACTGAAGACCAATTCTTAAACATCCAGTATTACTAGTATTCTTTTTTATGTCATGGTTAATATCCAGAGACAGGATAAGGTGATAAAAAGACAGTAAACACAAGAGGAGGGCGGGATGGCTGTGAGGCCAAGTCATCTGCCCAGCTGCCCCAAGCACCACCTTGGCTGGGACAGCAGGCGATGACCATGTTCTAGTCACTCGTGGTTTTCAACTGTTAAATCTGTTTCTTGACCAATCTCTTCCAAATAAATCTGAACACTTACATATGCAATGTGATCATATACAAAGTATGAATGCATTTAGTTAAAAACTAACCAAGGAGAAAATGTAAATTCAGCCTTAACAAAAATGTAAATATAAAATCTATGGTTCTTGACCAATCGCTACTAAACAAACGTGAATTCTCAATAACTGCATAAAATGAACACAATATGAATACTAAAAGAAAAAAAAAATTTAATTCAACTATCAAAACCGAGCTGAAAGAAATGGGAAAAAAAAAATTAAGTCACTGTGATTGGTGGTGAACCTTTAGAGCAAAGTGGAAATACAGAAGTTTAATTGCAAACGGGCATAATTGCAGTAGTGGTTGTCTACTGTGTATATTTTCCTTTAAAAATGTGACAGGTGGATAGACTAAGTAGTTTTTTATATGGTGCTACAGAGAATGCTATAAAATCAATATGTATAAATCCATCAATATTGTAGTTCTAGTGAATAATGTTAGGAACCCCGTAATGTTCAAGGGTACATATATATGACCTGGTTACAGGAGTTTAATTCTTATATATCCTACACTTAAAAGAAAAACTTTTTTTTCTCTTTGGGCCACCCTGCTTTGGTAGGATATGGCTGGTTTGTTGAAAAAATCTACATTGCAGGGGATTCTAAATTTGTCCCTGAACTGTACAAATACATCAGCATAACAGGCTAGGTTTGAAAATAAAAATGGCACTCAGCAACCTGGTCAATGTTTCTTTCAAAACATGCAGTGCCTCATGTGCAGTGCCAGTGTAGATGCCTTGCTTTGATAACGTCAAGTGAAACTTTAGTGTGCAAGAAAATGCATTAAAACTGCAATCCATATGAAGGATTTTTTTTTTTTTTTTTAAGTAAGACTAATGTTGGGAGAGGTATAGAAGGCTGAATATGATTGATATACAAAATATTTTAGGGTATACATAGGGTAGACAAAGATTTCTACAAGATGGGGGCAGATGGGGGCATGGTTGCAAGTTTAACACCTAAAAGCCACAAGGATATTAAGAAGCATTTCTGGAAAATAAAATATGAAGTAGAATCAACTGAACAATGACACACTTAAAGAGACTAATTTCTTTTCGATCAGGAGAGGAAGGTGCCTGAAATTTTTTATTTCTTTGAAAATACTTGGTATGGAAATCAAAGGGAATTTTCCCCATGACAAAATATGAAGGTACACATCAAAACAAAAATAATAATAGCTAATTCCTGTTGTCCCCTCAAGGGAAGTTCCTTGACGCTGGTGAGGGGCTCTTGATCTAGGGAATTGGATCTGTGCTCTGGTTCCCTGAATTGAGCCTGAATACTTTCCATCCCCCTCCCCCCACATGCGCTGTATAACCCTATGGGTTTATGGCTCACCTATAATAATAATAATTCCTGTCCTTATCTTCTAAACATCATATACAACATGTAAGTAATATGTTAGGCAAATGTGAGAGATGAAATATCATAGTTAAAAGCCATAGCTTCAAGTATATTGGAATTTTACATGCATTTCCAGTATTGTCAAATCAACCAACTTCAACACTTATAATTCATTAATAATAGAGTTACCATACACAAAGCTTATAACTATAAATATTGTCATAATTATACTTTGTAATCATTGATAAATGAACTAAAACAATCTCTAAAAAGCAGTCTTCTCAAATAACTAACAAGTGACAATAGCAGCCATGAAAACTTAATTTCATTTACATATTACACCAGTAGTGTAACTGTTTCCGCAACTCAGCAGTACAGAATGCTGCATGTCTTAACACGCGCTTCTTCTTCAGTGCTCTCTACACAGTGTCTTGAGCTGTGGTGGGAGGAAGATGGAAGTGGATGAAGTTGAGATGTACAAAAACTTCACAGGTGTAGACCATGTTGATTACTTGCTGTCTGCCTTTAATTGGTTATTTTCTAGATTGTGAAGTATAATTATAACACGTGCAGCCATAAGTATATGCTGGTATTTGGTAAAACACAAAATAATATGATAAGTTAGTGTTAAAATAAGTTCATATGACAAAGCAGGGAAACAATGTAAATTTTAATATTTTTCAGTTTTTAATGCCAATATTTTTCCTCTTGGCACCTAACTTAACACATGATTTCCACGATGGCGCTTGATAAGGCACGTTATTAAAAGTAAAAGGATACACATTTAAGAGGTAAGATGAACACCCCCACCCAACTAATCATCACCACTTGCTGATAATGAACTTTCCATCACATGCTAACCTAATATCTATAGAGCTACATGCATAGATAGCTGTTTGACTAGTGTTAAATGACTTTTGTAACATTCGTAATAAATTTAGGGACAAAGATTGCTTTCTTGAAACCATTTTCCCCTCACTATGAATATAATTTTCCAAGGCATAAAACAAAGGGTCTGAATATACAAGGAATCCATATCAGAACTTATGGTATCCCACTGCAGGACTCGATCATATTAG
Organism: Cherax quadricarinatus; assembly: GCF_038502225.1. Classification (NCBI taxonomy): domain Eukaryota; kingdom Metazoa; phylum Arthropoda; class Malacostraca; order Decapoda; family Parastacidae; genus Cherax; species Cherax quadricarinatus. Next base: position 1,498,382 of record NC_091309.1, on the reverse strand, counting down.
TCAAAAGTTAAGCAGTGGGACCAAGAGCTCATTCCCTCCTTGCCAAGTTCAAATAGGTAATTACAGATCCATCCAAGCATTGCCTATAACATGGTTCATGAAACTTTGCTATACGACACAGACTGTGAACTAAGGCCCACAAACGAGTTTAGACAGCAAACACTAAACCATCATGCAGTTTACCACCAGAATACTAGTGAGTGATGCAAGACCTGCTGACTGATTCAGCTAAGAACACAGACTTTAGGGTATAATATCCTGTCTTTAATATTTAATCACAATTTAAGATTTTCAGTGGATGTAATCCTTACCTCTTTTTGTTACCCATTCTATTATTCTACTACTGTTTACAAAGACCGTTATAGTATAATTTCAACATTACTTCAATAGTTACAACTTGTGTTTCCCCATTGAATTGAAATGATTTACAATCTATACTGATAATGTCTTATACATTATGCTAGGTCTAGATTTAAATAGTATGTAAGCCTAATGATTAGTTTGCCTGAAATGCATTATATAATTAGTGGCTTTCTTCTGTGCCTACATTTGTATCAAATTCTGTATATCTACTGGCACTCCTGTATGGCTCATAAGAAATAAAATATTTATTATTTTATATTTTTTTAATTCTTTCTCGCATACTTTATTATATGTTGTTATATTTTCTCACCTTTTCCATCAGCCAAAAATAGCATGTCTAATATGTGAGTAAAATAAAATGTACCAAAATAAAAGTACTGTACTTCTGAATAAAAATGTATACAGCCAGAATATTTCTGAGATTAACCTTATTACTATATTTGCTCCTCACTAATAGCATAAAAAAAAAGCACACTTACAGAAGACAATTCAATATTACACTTACACAAGAGAACATAAAAGTGAACTGTGAAATGTTTGAAACCTTTGACTAAGGTTTTTTGGCACACTAAAATCATTTTTTTTTTTTTGTAATATAATGCCATGTGTATTTATTTATCTATCTTGTATTATCACCTTTATGCCAAATCATATTGAAAAATTTAATTAAAGGAAATGCTTAATTAACCAACTTTTCTCTATAACAGACTTAACCATCCTATTTAACAGCACACCTACAAAAGTAATATTTAAGATCTGGAATTAATGAAAAGTATTATTAACATTTACCAGATCTAAAATAAAACAACAGCTGCATGAGTGATGCACTCAGTTGTTTGTAATGCATACTATACATTCTGTGGCTATGAATATCTGATAGCTGTACTTACATCTAAGAATATACAAAATCTAAAAAAATCTTTATAGAACATGAATGGCATCACTTCAACAGGAATTAGCTGACAAACAACAAATGACATACCACTATTCACAAGTCAAATAAAAGAAACTATCCTACATAAAAAAAAAAGACAATTATTTATCTTCCTGGGTTACACCAACTTAAACATATTTTAATGTCACTGTAAATACAAAACAGTGTCAAACACCACTGTCATACTAACTATACTGTGACTTCAAACTTGGACACATTTCAATAAACAACAATAAATAAAAACCTACAGTAAACATAATGCCCTTTCAGGTAAAAGTTTTCAAAATAAGAAATATAAAAACTTTATAATAAAAAAAATACTATCACTTCATGCTGGTACGTATGTACGCATGCCCACACAAAAATAAAGTTGAGGGGCGGAGCCAGAAGCTATGACCTGATCCTTGCAACCACATATTGGCGAGTACATACACAATTATAAATAAACCTCGCACACACGTGTGCACACACACGTGCACACATGTGCACACGTGCGCACACACACATGCACACGCACACGTGCACACACACACACACACACACACACACACACATGCACACACGTGCACACACACATGCACACACGTGCACACGTGCACGCACACACACACGCACACACAGAGGCTAAGTCATGGCACATCTCCCTCTCTCTCTCACACACACACACACACACACACACACACACACACACACACACACACACACACACACACACACACACACACACACCCACAAACACCCACACAGTAGCGACCATTGAAGAGGCGGGGCTAGGAGCTGTGACTCGACCCCTGCAACCACAACTAGGCGAGTACACACACACACACACACAGTTAATCTGATGATGTTACCTCAACGGCAGCCTCCCTGCCAAGGCAGGATGAACCACAGAAGAAAATATTCACCAATGTTAATTTAATCATTATCTTTCCAGAAGTGTGTTGACATCATGATTCTGATTACCCTCTGATTGCAACACCCCCAAATTCTAACAAAATGACAATTTAAAAAAAATCAAGCAACATATAACCAATGTATCATGTACAGTGTGAAGAAATGGAATGAATTCCTTTATCAAAAATTGTTTACATGAGGGTCCAACCCATTAGAAGGGTGGGGGGGGGGGCTCTTGCCCAACAGAGGGGTAAGATTTTTACTCAACAATGCAACAAAAACCCTTTTGCTAGGCAAGACCACATAGACCAGAAAATTACCCCAGTTCATTGACAGATGTAGAGACAGTGAAGGAGAAGTTCTTTGGAAGAAATGTCACTGTAGCAGTCTGGCTCTGATTTGTAGTTTTACCCGCCTCTTCCTTCTTTAAATCTTCTGATTTTGTATCGGGTCACAAAATTTTAGCAATACCCAAAGAATCCTTCATCATGTACTCCCTGAGAGCCCAGAGAGCATTAACAACAGTGCCATGAGTACCAGGCCCAGCAGCAAGCCACTGTGCAGGAAGACGACCTGAATCATTTATCACTGTATTTTCTTGAGTAGCCATCAAATGTCTCTCCCAATTACTGAGGAAAGGCTTGTCCAAATTTTCAATATATCTGAAAAAATTCATTGATTTAGATCATTCAACTTTTTGTTTTGTACTGTATGATCTGCAAGTAATTTAGAAAACTGAATTAACATTTTTTGTCATACCCATTATTTGTTTTTGTTTTGGTGAACAACCCTTAATTAAAAACTAACTAAAAAATTTTACTGATGTGCTCACATTTCTCACCCTTAAATCTTTCATTTTCCCAGAAATTCATTCTTATCAATGTCTAATATTAACTAAATTAAAGCAATATTTAAACAGATATAGCGTGTAAAACAAAATGAGCTCAATGTTTAAATCAATTTATTATACAGATAACATGAATTTGGAGAGCTGACTATGTAACATTTGCTAATATATTAATTAATAACCCTGGAAATATAATTATTACTTTGTTGAAAAAAGCAAACTTACTTAATGTAAGCTTCTGAATGAAGCAGTCTCTGTGTCTTGGGGGGAGGAGCTACAAAAATGGGATCAAAAGACCTTGCAGGAACTGGACTACCATTCACACCTAAGAAAGAGAAATCAGTCAACATAGTGCATATAACCAACTCTTTAAATTACACTTGGTGTTTTATGTTTTAATGAGCATGTACATAAAGTACTGAAATAGTTTTTTCTGTTTTACCATTTTCCACCAAGACAGGGTGGTACAAAGAAAACATTCACCATCATACCTGAACAAGAGAGAAATGTTACAAGCAGGTGGGGTTATAGTTTTAGAGTGGTTGGTATATCTTATCAATGTACAGTGGAACCTCTACGTGCGAGTTTAATCTGTTCTGTGAACTCGCTCGCAATTGGATTTGCTCGTTTGCAGAGTCAATTTTTCTCATTTAAATTAACTGACATGCAATTAATCCGTTCAAGTGGAATTCTGTACTTCAATAATTTCGCTAATATCAACTTTACGACTTATTTATCTATCTCACTTGATCTAATATGACATAATAAACAATATAATAACATAGAAACCTGATATATACTCTAAAATTAATAAAAAATGTAATTCATGCAGTGGTATGGGCGGTGTCGGAGGTGGACGACAGTTTGTCTGGAGATCGGACAAAATACTCCTTGAATATTTTGCTATCATCAACTCTACGGCTTATTTATCTATCACAGTTCATTTATTATGACATAACAAACAATATAAATAACATAGAAACCTGATATATACTCTAGAATGAATAAAATATGTCATTATGTAACAGGTGGGGGCAGCCACAATCGCTCCCTCTTTGTTGTGGTAAACACTGCCATCTAGTGACGGCCTTTTGAAGCCATCTATTATTATAATTTTTATGTAGTACATTATTATTATATATGTATTATTATTTTTTTTTTTCAACAAGTCGGCCATTTCCCACCGAGGCAGGGTGACCCAAAAAGAAAGAAAATCCCCAAAAAGAAATACTTTCATCATCATTCAACACTTTCACCTCACTCACACATAATCACTGTTTTTGCAGAGGTGCCCAGAATACAACAATTTAGAAGTATATACGTATAAAAAATACACAATATATCCCTCCAAACTGCCAATATCCCAAACCCCTCCTTTACAGTGTAGGCATTGTACTTCCCATTTCCAGGACTCAAGTCCGGTTATATAAAATAACCGGTTTCCCTGAATCCCTTCACTAAATATTACCCTGCTCACACTCCAACAGTTCGTCAGGTCCCAAATACCATTTGTCTCCATTCACTCCTATCTAACACGCTCACGCACGCTTGCTGGAAGTCCAAACCCCTCGCCCACAACACCTCCTTTACCCCTTCCCTCCAACCTTTTCGAGGACGACCCCTACCCCGTCTTCCTTCCCCTACAGATTTATACGCTCTCCATGTCATTCTACTTTGATCCATTCTCTCTAAATGACCAAACCACCTCAACAAACCCTCTTCAGCCCTCTGACTAATACTTTTATTAACTCCACACCTTCTCCTAATTTCCACACTCCGAATTTTCTGCATAATATTTACACCACGCATTGCCCTTAGACAGGACATCTCCACTGCCTCCAACTGCCTCCTCACTGCAGCATTTACCACCCAAGCTTCACACCCATATAAGAGTGTTGGTACTACTATACTTTCATACATTCCCTTCTTTGCCTCCACAGATAACATTTTTTGCCTCTACATATACCTCAATGCACCACTCACCTTTTTTACTTCATCAATTCTATGATTAACCTCATCCTTCATAAATCCATCCGCCGACACGTCAACTCCCAAGTATCTGAAAACATTCACTTCTTCCATACTCCTCCTCCCCAATTTGATATCCAATTTTTCTTTATCTAAATCATTTGATACCCTCATCACCTTACTCTTTTCTATGTTCACTTTCAACTTTCTACCTTTACACACACTCCCAAATTTATCCACTAACCTTTGCAATTTTTCTTTAGAATCTCCCATAAGTGCAGTATCATCAGCAAAAAGTAACTGTGTCACTTCCCATTTTGTATTTAATTCCCCATAATTTAACCCCACCCCTCTCCCAAACACCCTAGCATTTACTTCTCTTACAACCCCATCTATAAATATATTAAACAACCATGGTGACATTACACATCCCTGTCTAAGACCTACTTTTACCGGGAAGTAGTCTCCCTCTCTTCTACACACCCTAACCCGAGCCTCACTATCCTCATAAAAACTCTTTACCGCATTTAGTAACTTACCACCTATTCCATATACAGTACTTATAACATCTGCCACATTGCTTCCCTATCCACTCTATCATATGCCTTTTCTAAATCCATAAATGCAATAAAAACTTCCCAGTTTTCCACTTTATCATTTCTACATCTACCACTACTGTTTCTGCCACTACTACTACTCATGACCTCCCACCCCACACAGCCACCTTCACCTCCCTGTTCTACCACTCCCTTTCTCCATCCCCTCATATATATTTAGGTCTTCCCTTCCCATTTTCCTTCAGTGTGGCTTGTTAATGGTCCAAGTCAGAATGAAATGTCATCATAAGTTTCAGTCTAAGTGCTAGTTATGTGTGTATTACTCAGAGGGTGGGGGAAGGGCTTCGAGGTCGTTTGGACAAACAGACAATGGAGCAAAGCAGAATGACTAAGAGGGTATATAAATCTTGGATAAAGGGAAGTATAGGTAGGGATTGTCCCAGGAAGGGTTGGAGGGACGGGGCAATAAGGGAGAGTTTGAGTGATAAGGGGCTTGGTCATCAATTGATCTTATGTGAACATGTAAGATAGGAGTCAAGGGAAGTAGTTTTTATGATTTACTGTTGGAGTGTGAGCAAGGTAACATTTATGAAGGGATTCAGGGGAACTGGTTAGCTGGACTTGAGTCTTGTAGGTGGCAAGTGCAATGCCTACAATCTGAAGAAGGGGTGGAGATGGTGAAATTCAAAGGGTTATATGAGGTGTGATGTTGGAACACTTTTAGCAAGACAGTGATTAAATGTATGACAGTGAATGCATTTCTTTGTTTTTGGGTCACCCTTCCTTGGTGGGAGACAGCTGATGCATAAAAAGAGAGAGATTGGAGCAAAAGCTGTATGCTACTTACCTACAGGTGAATAGGGTAGATGGCCCATCTGACTGCTGGGTACAAGCCCAGAGTAAGAGGTCATCACCATTCCTGGAGGGTAGGGGCTTCCTCGACCTTGAAGTAGTCCTGAAATCATGCAGCTCATGCAAACAACCAGAGACCATTGGGAACATGCAAAATCAAAGACTCAAATTGAGTGAGGAAAAAATAATCAAATCAACTGTATAAATAAAACTTAGGTAAAAATTAGCTGTAATTTGGAAGAGTCATGACCTAGATGACTATACTGATATGTATCTCACATCTAGTGAAATGGTTGTAAACTCTTGGTTAGTTACCATGTTTTTTAAACTTGCTTTGGTTCCCACCACATTTTTGATGTACTTCATATTTCACATTGACTGGTTTAATGGTGCACATATTTCACAGTGACTGGTTTAATGGTGTTCATATTTCACATTGATTTAATGGTGCTCTTATTTCAAAATGACTGGTTTAATGGTGCTCTTATTTCACAGTGACTGGTTTAGTGGTGCTCATATTTCAAAATGACTGGTTTAATGGTGCTCATGTGGAGTCTGTGGAGACAAAAAACTTTGTCCATGAAAACAATGAGGGGAATGTATGAGAGTCTAGTTATACCAATGATCTTACATGGGTGTGAAGCATGGGTGGTGAATGTTGCAACAAGGAGAAGGTTGGAAGCAGTGGAGGATGCTGTCAGAGGGCAACGTGTGGTGTGAATATATTGCAGAGAATTCGCAGTTTGGAAATTAGGAGGAGGTGAGGGATTACCAAAACCATTATCCAGAGGACTGAGGAGGGGTTGTTCAGGTGATTTGGGCATGTAGAGAGGATGGAACAAAATAGAATGACTTCAAGAGTGTATAAATCTGCAGTGGAGGGAAGGTGGGGTAAAGATAAGATCAGCCTAGGAAAGGCTGGAGGGAGGGGGTGAAGGAGGTTTTGTGTGCAAGGGGCTTGGACTTCCAGCAAGCATGCGCAAGTGTGATAGACAGGAGCGAATGGAGACAAATGGTTTTTAGGATTTGACGTGCTGTTGGAGTGTGAGCAGGATAATATTTATGAAGGGATTCAGGGAAGCTGGGAGGTCGGACTGGAGTTCCGGAAATGGTAAGTACAGTGCGTGCACTCTGAAGGAGGGATGTTAATGTTGCAGCTTTATAACTGTAGTGTAATAGCATGTCTGGCAAGACAGTGATGGAGTGAATGATGGTGAAAGTTTTTCTTTTTCAGGCCACCCTACCTAGGTGGGAAACAGCCAATGTGTTAATAATAAAAAAAAAAAATTAAAAATAATAATAATAATAATTGCTCTGGGGCACTTTAAATGCCATATATTACATTACTATAGACATTTTCATTAAATAAGAAACCTGGTACGTATCATATAAACCTAATACATACAACTATAGAAGAATAAATTGACATGAATATGAGATGTGTAGCCAGGCCAATTTCACACAAAGTTCAAAATATTCCAATTTCAAAACAGGGTTCAAATAAACAATGCAGACATTGTTAGCACTAAAATAACATTTATTCTGTTCATTAGTTATGTTTCCAGGCTTTACATAGGCTTTATTTTTTGTTCACAAAGAATTTTTATTCACACCAAAAAATAGAAGATTTACTGTTATGCAATATTGAATATGTAATTGTATAAATAATATCAGCACATTCATAAATGAATATTAGACCGACCAGTTGACATGTATTGGATGCATGATGTGATTTGTTCATTCTTGAACATCGGCAAAAACTGAATATTTCTATTACTTTGAGCTCAATTTCAAGCTATTTCCAGTCCTAAAACCAATCAAAATCATCTCTACTTCTGTAATATATCTACCATTCTATCAAATGAGACCAAGAAACCTATAAAAACCATGAGAAAATACACCGCAAAGTCATTGTTTTAAACAAAAAACACTAGACAATTTTTTTCTCATTTTGCACTACGTGCTACAGGATTTTTTTTTATATGGTGCACACTTACCACAGACCCATTCTCTCATATCTAGGCCCAAATTTACCACTCACAGCTTATCTGAGTAAGATGAGCTCATCAATTAGTACTACAGCACAGACACTGGCTTTAAACCCGCAGAACAATGGCATGGACCCTGAACTGGTTAAATTCAGGTCAATATCAGCATTTGTGAACTATGAAGTAGGATATGTAGAAGGAAGAAAAGGACACAAATAGAACAAGTTAAAAATAACACATAAAAGTAAATAAAGGTGTCTCACACTAAAGCACAGCTTATCTCATACCATGTCAACGATTGTGAATTTACCCAAACTTCAGAGGTACAGTGGTACCCCAAGTTTCGGCCATAATTCGTTCCAGAAGGCTGTTCGAGTGCCGTTACCGAACGAATTTGTTCTCATAGGGAATATTGTAAATTAGATTAGTCCGTTTCAGACTCCCAAAAATACACTTACAAAAGCACTTACAATAATACACTTACATAATTGTTGGAGTTGGGAGCTGTACGAAACTCTGGGTACCACTGTATGCCTAGGTCATGCTTTATGGTATCAAATATTCCACAATGATAAAATGCAGACATGCTCCATAGAACATCAACTTTTTAGTAATTTATCATATAGTGCTGACACTGACACATACAAACAAACAGTAATGTTGCATTAAGTCAAAAATCACTCAGATATATACATCTCTTCTATGGCTCTCTAATATATTAAAAGTACCAAAATATAGGCAATATACTTATCTGCAGTGAACAAAGAGAAGCATACACTTACAAAATAATAATATTATACCAGAAGTGGTAAAAAAAAAAACTGCTACACATCACTCCATTCCAGACCTTAAGTTTTATTTTAAGTTAAATATATCCAAGCAACCAATTTTGTGATAATTTAATAAACATACACAGATACAACTGCCATTTTTGGCTACATGACGGCTGCATCAGTGTACAATCAAGTTTTACACAATATCCATTTTATTATAAAATGTAAATAGCTTTTTTTTTTTTTTTAACACATCAGCTGTCTTTCACCAAGGCAGGTGACCCAAAAAGAAAAACTTTCATCATCATTCAACACTTTCACCATCACTCATATATAATCAATGTCTTTGCAGAGGCACCCAGATATGACAGTTCAGATGTCCCTCCAAACAGCCAATATCACAAACCCCTCCTTTAAAGTGCAGGCACCGTACTTCCCATTTCAAGGGCTCAAGTCCAGTTAACTGGTTTCCCTGAATACCTTCACAAAATATATGTATAAACCAAAAATATTTTTATATGATCATAATGACAAAAGTCCCCAAGTGGTGAGAGAAAGTGATGCAATAAACAAATGAACTGGCACACCTAGAGGAAAACTTACCCTGAACTGTGGACTGAGGAGAACCAGAGGTGGGGTATGTTGTGGTAGCTGGAGTAGCTGGGGTTGGCTGCAGGGATAGCAGTGATCGCCGAGTTGATGCTACAAAGTTCCTGTTCAAACAATAAATTATGTATAAATATTCCATTCTCGTCTAGACACTTACAAGGATGGAGACAAATAGAATAACTAGAAAGGGTAAAAATCTTGGGTAGAGGGAAAGAAGGGTAGGGGTTGTCAAAGGAAAGGTTGGAGGGTCAGGGTAAAAGGTTTGAGTGCTAGGGGTTTGGACATTCAGCAGGCTTGTGGGAGTGTGTTAGCCAGGAGTGAAGGAAAGTGGTTTTTGTGATTTACCTTGCTGCTGAAGTGTGAGCAAGGTAATATGTATGAAGGAAATCAGGGAATCTGGTTAGACAGACTTGACTCCTGGAGGGGGAGATAGAGTTCATGCACTCATGAAGGAGGGCTGGGAATGTTGAAGTTTGGAGGACTATATGAACTGTGATGTTAGCATGCTTCTAGCAACAGCAATTGAATGAACTATGGTGAAAGTGTTGTCCTCTTTTTCAGGTCACTACCTTGGTGGGAGCCAGCTGGCATGTTGAAAAAAATTTATTAGAATGCCATGGTGTGCAATCTTAGATATAATAATTTAATTTATGATTTACATTTTAACAATTCAACCCTTTCACTGTCTCTCACATAAACCTATATCATCTAGGCTAGTGCTGGTTACACAAATCTATGTCTTGATCATAGCGTCCTCAAGTTTGCTGTGGTCAGTAACTGTTGACCTAGACATGAGAGAATGAGCCTGTGCTGTAGGTGTATAGAGCATAAAACAAACCTCCCATGCAATACATGATGGGAACAGCTAACCTCTGACCTTGTGTTTCGGTTAAAATAACTTTGAGGGTGGTTTTCAGGGTTTTTGCAGCAGTTTTCACTCTACACTTTTTCCCTTTATTTGATTCAGAGGTTACTGTTATTTACTAGATTCGTTTCCAGCACTGGAGAGATTTACTTTATATGTTTACTGGCACAGTTCTTTGTGCATATTTAATACAGACTTTGCATGCTTCTATGTTCAGCTTTTACAGGCACTGGTGATGATTTATGGTGCTCATGACTGTTTCCCAGGATATGTCCAATGGTTCTTTGTTAATTTTTCCAAATCAATTCTCTGGTTGTTGAAATTAAATTTACTGAACACCCTTTCCTGTGCATTTTTTTTTTGTGTGTATAGAGGGAGGGGGGAGCAACACTGACAGATTTTTAACATTTGTAGTGGTGAATACTGGGGTAGGACGTATTTTTGGTTATTACATTTTTTATTTTTTTTTTTTTCCAACACACTGACCATCTCCCACCGAAGCAGGGTGACCCAAAAAAAAAGAAAAAACTTTCACCATCATTCACACATAATCACTGTCTTTGCATTGGTGCACAGATAATGACAGTTCAGATGTCACTCCAAACAGTGAATACATATGATGAAATATATTAGTGACAGTAAGAACAAACTTGAATGATAATATGATTTGGACCAAGATTGTTGCTTTTGATAAGTTTACTGGTTTCCATCCAGGGAAAAATCTTAACGAGCTCCTCAGTGACTGTGTTGTTCAGGATAACAGATCATTCCGGTTGGTCAGGAACTTATTTGAGGACCTCGTCCAGTTCCCTTTTGAAGACAGCGAGAGGTTTGTTGGTAATTCCCCATATACTGGGAAAGAGGGCACTGAAGAAAGAACCTCTGACACTCGACAAGTTCTTTCTTAGTGTAGTCATCACAATCCCGGCCTTTTATTGGAGGTACTTTGCATTGTCTGCCAAGTCTCGTGCTTTCATACAGAGTGATTCTCGTGTGCAGGTTTGAGACCAAACTCTCCAGGATTTTCCTGCAATCTCACCTGCCTTGAAGAAAGCTGTTAGTATACAGCATATGAACTGACCAAGAGGATGTACTGTATATAGACTGGGGCAAGGATAAAAGGAGGAGCAGGGTATATTACAAATAAGGCTGCAAGGAAGATACAAAGAAGGTTTTCAGAAGTAAAGACTAGCACATTCATCTGGCGTGAGTGAACATGCTATGTTTGATCTGAGTGAGCCGAGACAAGTGGGTTTTGAGTTCAATTTTTCGTGCACTGTTGGAGTGTGAACAAGGTAACATCTATGAAGGGAACTGGGGAATTCAGTTAGCCAGACTTTAGTTTTGGAAAAAGGAAACATTTTTCCTGGATTCTGAAGTATGGGTAAGGATGCTGCAATTCAGTGGATCAATGAGTGACAATTAACATTTTTTCTTCATTAAGTCATCTTACTTTCATGGGAAATAGCACATGTTGAAAAAAACAGTTAATCAATCAGAAGTAAAGGCAATACATTATAACATTTCAAGAGTCACCTGGACCGGTCATGGTGCTGTATGATACGTCCAGTGTTTTTCTGTATGTGAACTTCTCGTACGTGTCTCACCAGCCTTTGTACCATTGGAAAAGGTGCCAGGGAGCTCTTTTTGTGTCTGGAGCAACCTCGCCATCCACACTCAAATACTGTAGGAGTGGTTTTATGTTTAAATAAAAATAAGGCATAATACAGTATTCAACAATGTAAAAATAGTTCAAAAAAATATTTACATTTTCAAAGTTAATGCCATGTTTCTAAGATTAAAGTAATATTAAGACATGCATACAATTTTTTCTATAACAATAATGTGTTAAGTCACAGTGACAGACTAATCCATAGTAAGGTGAAGCTGATAATTAACTAAAAGTTAGGTCAAACAATGTCAGATATTAATAAAACTTAATCTTCCATAATACTATTCATAATAAATATGGAATAAGCACATTGTTGAAATATACATTTTATGAGCAACTGATACAGTTAAAAAAGTCCCCCTTGCAACATTACCTTGTGTGACCTTATGGACATGGCCTGTGCTTTCCAATAACAAGTGATCGCTGAGATCAGCAAGGTCCTCAAACATGAAATCACAGCTCTCCCACATGCACTCAAACACCACGTCCGGGTTATTTGGTAGAGGCAGGTCTGGGGTTGTCTGCTGAGGAGTGCTCTGAATACCCAATACACCATCAGCAAATGAATCGTTTCTATATTTCTGAATGTATGGTACCATAAATAAGCCAAAAATTTTCATTAAATCCTATACACTGGCAAAATAACAAATGTAACCAACTGCTAAACAAAACCCAAAAATAAAAATATCAACTGTTAGAAAAGGTCCAACCTGTGGTGTTTGAGGAGAGTCTGGGCCATTACCACTCAAGGCACGCTCAGCACTTTCCAGGTTCATTTGATGGGCACGATCCTCATAAGTCTTGCGGTCAGTTTCTGTTAACCGTTTCCACTCTATCCCAACCAAGCGAGATATTTCTCCAAAATTGGCACTAGGATTTTTTAATGTTATACTTTTTCTGATTTCTGCAGCAAATAGTATGTATCCTGTCATCTGCTTCTTCCCTGTCATCTGTTGAAATTGTTTCTGAAAAATCAAAAAAAAAATAAAATTATGCTATTGTTTTCAAGTCCACTGTACATGCAACATTTCAAGTGTTTCTTTTGTTCTATTTGGTGATCCTCCTCAGATTTGTATACAGCATTTCTTTTGAGTTCTTCTTTTTTTTCCATACCTAAGCAGCTGGAACTTATCACCATTGAACATCATGTTTTTCTTCATTGCCCACTAGAAAACACTGCTTATATCTTCCTGTAATTTTTACCGTGTCTTCTATTGTAGTGACTTTCATGCTTATTTTAGTGTCATCTGCAAATGATACAAAACTGTGACAGGTATTTTTATCTATGTCTGCAATGAGGATGAGAAACAGCAGGGGTGCCATGACAGTGCCTGGAGAAACTGAGCTTTTTACCTTGATGATGCTGGATTTTACTGTTTACTACCACTTTTTGTGTTGTGTGTGTGTTAGGAACCCAAAAATCCATCTCCTTACCTTCCCTATAATGCCTATGGCCCTCATTTTGTGGACTATCGTGGTAGCATTTGTCAAATGCCTTTGCAAAATCTGTGTATATCACATCTGCCTCTTGGTTATCTTTCAATGCCTCCATAATTCTGTCAGTGATTCAGCAGTTGTGACAGGCATGATCATCATGCCCTAAAACCATGATGGTTTGGGTTATGCCAATTGTGCTTTTCCATGAAATTTGTAATCTAGGAAGTTAGGGTTATTGGTCTGCAATTTTTAGCTAGTGCTCTACTACCTCCCTTATGCAAAGGAGCTATGTCTGCACTATTTAAGGTCTCCGGTATTTCACCTAGATCTAGGCTCTTTCTTCAGAGAATACCAAGGGCTCATGCTAGTGGTACTTTACACCTTTTTTTTTTTTTTTTTTTTTTTTTTTTATAAACAGAGCATTCCATGAGTCTGACCCAGGTGCTGAATGAGTGGGCATGTTATCCATTTCTTTTTTGAAATCTATAGGATTTGTACTAATATCAGTTAGTTGGTCTGCACAGCCTTCTGCTGCAGTGAAAAATGTTTCTGCATTCTCTACCTTGCTATCATTTAGTGCGTTGCTGAACACGACTCATACTGTTCTTTTAGAATTTCATTCATTTCTTGTTCATCATTAGAATGTGAGTCTCCTCTCAATAATGATCAAATTCTACAGGTAGTTTTTAGCTTGGATTTTGCATAGGAACAGAAATATTTTGGGTTTCTTGCAATATCCTGTATGCCTTGGTTCCCTTTGTACTTCTTCTGTTTGATATGATATCCTAAGTTTTTGCTCTAATTCAGTGCTCTCTCTACTAAGACTATCTTTCCTCCTTTGTGACATTTGTTTTTAAGCAATACAGTAACCGTTTTCTTCTTCTGTATCATCTCCTATGCTCTCTCATCTGATCTGGGTTTCTTCAATGGACATGTTTAACTCTTTCACTGTCAGTGCCATAATATTACAGCTTGCGAGCCAGCGATGGTGCCGTAATATTATGCCAAAATTATAGCGGCTTGAAATCTCGCAGAGGAAAGCTGGTAGGTCTACATACGAGAGAATGGGTCTGAGTGGTCAGTGTGCACAGTATAAAAAAAAATCCTGCAGCACGCAGTGCATGAGAAAAAAAAAAACTTCAACCGCATTAGAAATCTTCCTTATGAAGAAAGATTGAAGACTCTTAATTTACATTCACTTGTTAGACAAAGAATGAGGGGAGACCTGATCGAAGTATATAAGTGGAAGATAGGTATTAATAAAGGGGATATTAATAAGGTCTTGAGGATATCTCTCCAAGAGAGAACCCGCAGTAATGGATTTAAATTAGATAAGTTTAGATTTAGAAAGGACACAGGAAAGTATTGGTTTGGAAATAGGGTAGTTGATGAGTGGAACAGTCTACCTAGTTGGGTTATTGAGGCTAGGACTTTGGGTAGTTTCAAATTTAGGTTGGATAAGTACATGAGTGGGAGGGGTTGGATTTGAGTGGGACTTGCACATCAGAGCTTATTTCTTGGGTAGCATTGAGGATTGGGTTGGTCAAGTGTTTTGTTGGTGGGATGAATTGTAAAGGACCTGCCTAGTATGGACCAACAGGCCTGCTGCAGTGTTCCTCCTTTCTTATGTTCTTATGTGTTCTTGGTTTAAAACGCAGATTTTGCGGTGTATTTCTGTATAGTATTTATGGTTGTATTCTCATTTTCTTGGTTTCATTTGATAGAATGGAAGATATATTACAGAAATAGAGATGATTTTGAATGGTTTACAGACAAAGTACCTTTAAATTGAGCTCAAAGTAGCAGAAATGTTCAATTTTTGCCAACGTTCAAGAGTTAACAAATCACGTCACACATCCAATACACGTCAACTGGTGGGTTTATTATGCTTTCATAAATGCACCGATATTATTTATACAATTTTTACAATAATGCAGTAGTCTGCATAACAGTAAATCTTCTATTTTTTGTATAAATAAAAATTCAAAACGAAAAGCAAGCATAATATAAGACAGGCCTGGAGAAGTGACTAATGAGCAGAGGAAATGAAATATTAGTGCCAGGAATGTTTGTGTTGTAAATTACCAATTTCTGATCACTTTAGTGGGTAATTGAAATCGGTAAATGGGCAGTTTCTTGTACTCAATAGAACAAATGGAGTTCTACCAAAATAGCCGAGTTTGGTCAACTGGAACAATTTAATTGGCCTAAAATAGACCCCAAAGTGGGCAAAATCACTGATGCATAAATATCACAGAGTTTGCTAACGTCGCGAGAGCATAATTCCACGAGTTTTCCATCAAATTTCGTACTTTTGGTGTCATTACCATCGGGAAAAGATTCTCTATCATTTCATAAGAATTTTTTTTCTTCTTAAATTCTTCGACACTGAGAGCAAGTTTGTGAGCAGGGGTCTCGAAAGTGAAAGGGTTAATACAGACCTTGTGTGCTTCTATTTTCAGCTTCTCCAGGCACTCGTGATTTCCAGGATATGTCTGATAGTTCTTGGTTTATTTTTTCCCAGTCAATTTTATGGCTGTTGAAATTAAACTTACTGAACCACCTCCTCTTACAATAGTGCTGTAGTTCCCTAACCTTGAGTTTATACTTGTCTGTATGTTTATAATGATGTGATCAGAGTATACTGTTTTTGTAATTATGTGTCTGATTAGTTCCTCACTGTTTGTGAATATCAAATCCAGGGTATTTTAATTTCTAGTGGGTTCAGTTATCTGTTGGTTCAATGAGTACTTTTCACAATGCCTTATTCATTCTCTGGTATGTACCTGTTGAGCCAGGGTGCTGCCAGGAGATATTTCTGGTATAACGTTGCATTGAGTCATCTTCCATTTTACATGCGGGAGATTAAAATCTCCAAGCAGTAGAATATTTGGTGTGGGATTTCTAGCTTAACCAGACAGCTATCTATCTTCCCTAACTGATCTGTGAATTCTTCAGTAGTTGCTGACGGTGGTTTATATACTAGGATAAATACCAAATTCCTATTTTCAACTTTAATGCCTGGAATTTCTACTGTATCATTCAACGAGTTCAGCAATTCTGTGCAACAGAAAGTACGTATCTTTCACACAGAGCCCTCGTCCTCCCTGTGACCTATTAATTCTATCACATCGATACACGTTATAGTTTTCTATCTTTACCTCTCAATCTAAAACATCCCTTGTGTGTGTTTCTGTAAATGCTCCAAGCATGGCATTCGCTTCTGAGAGGAGCCCACTAATATAACTAACTTTGTCATTTCTATTTGATTTTAAACCCTGAATGTTTGCACACAGAAATCACTCCCTAAGAAAGCAAAAGACTTGGCAGGCGGTTCAACATCCCCCAGTGAAATGCAAGAGTGCCATGAGTACACTAAGAGACAACACAATAGGTGTCAGGGGCCCTAGACTGTTCAACCGCCTCCCCAGCATACACAAGGAGGATTACCAACAGACTCCTGGCTGTCTTCAAAAAGGAGCTGGACAGGCACGCAAAGTCAGTTCCTGACCAACCAGGCTGTGGTTACTAAGTTGGTTTGCATGCGGCCAGCAGTAACAGCCTGGCTGATCAGGCCCTGATCCACCGCAAGGCCTGGTCATGGACGAGGACATGGGGGCATAGACCCTCGGAATGCCCTCCAGGTACAGGTAATATATATATAAAATATTTTATTACACATTTTTTTATTATTCGCATCAATTTTATATAACCATGCACTGCATTTTTAAAAGGATCTTGTTATAATAATTCTCATGAAATATCTACTGCACACTCTAGCCAATACTATACCTCAAAATAACACAATTAAATTTATAGTTTTAACATACTTTACAGCAGTAACTAACAATAACTGCTCAGGACAAATGTTTACATATACAGTATATAAAGGCAGACATACACCAGTTGGAGGTTTCTTGGTAGATTTTGGGGTACCAGCAATGATGCCAGAATCTACGGAGGCTACAGAAGGTGGCGGCCCATCCATAGAGTCTTCGTAATCCAGGTCCATACGTGGTGTCATTGGAGAGGATTCCTGAAAATAGCTCTTAGTGTTGTTAATGGCACTAGTGGCTGGCATCACTAACATAGACACAACATATCTGGGAGACTTATAAATGATTGCACATCTCTTGCACATCTTCTCATAATTTTTTTTTTTTTTTTGCTACACTGGCTGTTTCCCGAGACGATAGGCTCACTGACAGAACCTCTATAATGCAAGCACAATACTTCCCACATGGTGATATATTAAAATTTCTTACACCAAACTGAATTTCAACACACCAGTGTTGCTTTAATCTACATATTGAGGAGATTATCTCTGCTCTCATTTTTAATAAGAGGTAAGTACAATATTTGCACGACTACATGACCAGCAATGGAATTATTCAACCAATGTATTATTCAACTGTTAGCAGAAGTTTAAATGTTTAATAGAGATTCAATAAGAAATCTTAATATAAGAAAGGTAAAGCTCACAACATGACAAACAAAAGTGAAAATATCGGTCTTCATTATATTTGTAAAATATATAAACCTTTACAAAGGTCACATGTTTACAAAAAAAAAAAAATCAGTAACTAGACAGTAAGAATAAGGGGGAAGTATAGAAGATAGAAATGACTCTTGCCTTTCTCTCCTCATAATTTAGTTTTTTAAAATGCACATTCAAAAAAATTCTTAAATATATAGTTAATATTGTTAAGCATCAAAAATACGAAGTTATTTTGATTTTATTAATTAATGACACAGAAGGCATACTGCAAATGTGAAATTAATTTCACTGCTGAGAAGACCTGTTTACATCACCCATACTTCTGAGATGAAGAAAAAACTGAGGTGCAGTACACCTCTGTATCGACCTCACTGTTATCTGTGACATTTTTATGTGACCAGGAAAAAGTTGCCACATAGTAAATGCATTAAACAAGTAGCTCTATGAAATATCTGGCAATAAACTACTATTTACAGAGAAAACAATGAAACCAGTAAAACTGACAGCAAACTACTGAAAAAAAGCATATTAAGTTAATCATTGGTGAGAGTCTAGAACTGAAATGATATGGTTTGTTAAAACTCTGTAGTGGTTTTTACATAAATCAAAGAAGAGCAACAATCCTCACTTTGTATGTAAAGACAAAGCTACAACAAGCCTTCATCTTTGCCTTCAGTAGCTAAAGCAGCAGCTTTTATCGTCTAGTCAGTGAGACTTATAGTGACAGTATAATGTAATGCCAACACCAGTTTACCACCATGCAGGAGCAACATTGGCACTGATTTATAAGAAACTTTTTCTTTTGCTACTAAGAAAAAAAAACACAAAAGTTAAAAAAATAAACTATATAGTAGACAGTGGACTTACATAGTTCTGTGGCTGCTTCTTCAGAGGAGTCATTGAAGCATCCAACTGAAATTACAAAAATGGCATTGTGGTAATTTTGTTGCTGAAATAAGACACTCAGTGAGATATTTTGCAAAAGCAAACAACAAAATGAGAGACGGATTCATCTGAGTAATGAACATTGTTTTTAATTTCATTGACTAAAAAACCGAGCATGCAAAATTAAAAACAATATGATTATTATTTTCCCCTTCTCCTGTATACACTACTAAAGTTAAAAATAGAAACTTTCATTTTTCTTTTTGGGCACCCTGCCTTGGTGGGATACAGCCAGTGTGTTGAAAGAAGATTACTGTTCAGGAATGTATCTAATATTATAACATGACTGTTTATGAGAAAATAAGTTCAAAGTTCTGAACAGTAATTACAAAAGATTTTCATGAACGTTTCTCAATTAAAGGTTGTGACTCTACTGTATACAATATTCTTATAAGTTTAGTAATACAGCAGCAGTTTCTGTAAATATTACCTTTTGTAAACTAAGAGGTTTCTTGAAGGTGTAGATTTCATCTCGTGTGGTCAAAGAAGAATGTTTAAATTTGCGCAGACCACTCTGTAGCAAGCTCACTCTCTGGTTCATCTCATCCAAGAAACTCTCACAAATATACAAGTCATTTTCACTTATCTCTGTTGGCCGTACTGTAAGCAAAAAATCAAAATATATTAGTTATATGCCATGTAACACACTTATATTTCTCAGGGAGAAAATGAGATTGGTTTTTGTCCCAAGTCTGTAGCTCAAACAGTTCCAGAGGTACAGATCATGAAACTTTTACCGAAAGGTCATTTTTGGCAGGTCATGTGAAATTTTGAAATGAAATACATCTGCTTGTATGGTACCTACAGACCTGACAAACATCATACCATTTTGAAGCTAAAGAGTAGCTGTTAAAATATTTATCTAGACCATTTTTGATCTCAGAGGTCAAACAAAAAAGTTGACCATTTTTGTGACCTTTGACTTGCAAAATTTCAAAATGCACATTTTTTGTTTCACCCCCTAAATGTGGATTAGTCTACATGACTACTTCACACTGCAACAAGACCTTTCATGGGTTTTTAATTAGATTAGATGCATATCCATTTTAGTAAACCTACTCTATGTAATTTTCACCTTTGACCTTTGCCATAAACTTCTCCAGATCGCACCTCTCAAATATCTGAAGACATTCACTTCCTCCATACTCCTTCCCTCCAATCTAATATCCAGTCTTTCATTACCTATTTTTTTTTATTATCCTCATCACCTTGCTTTTTCCTATGTTCACTTTTAATTTCCTTCTCCTACATACCCTTCCAAACTCGTTCACCAACCTCTGCAATTTCTCTTCAGAATTTACCAAAAGCACAGCATCAACAAAAATCAACTGTGACAACTCCCACTTTGTGTTAGATACTTCATCTCTTAATAATCCTACAGATATTTTATCTCTTAATAATCCCACACCTCTAGCCACTACCCGAGCATTCACTTCTCTTACAATCTCATCTATAAATATATTGAACAACCATGGTGACATCACACATCCTTGTCTAAGGCCTACTTTTACTGGGAATAATCTCCCTCTCTCCTATACACTCTAACCTGAGCCTCACTATTCTCGCATTCCATACATTTGCAACATACCACCCATTCCATACATTTGCAACATCTGCCACAGTGCTTCCCTACCCACCCTTTCATATGCCTTCTCCAGATCCATAAATGCAATGAAAACCTCTTTACCCTTATCTAAATGCTGTTAATCTATATTCTTCATTGTAAACACTTGGTCTACACATCCCTACCCTTCTTAACCCTTAAACTGTCCAAACATAGATCTACGTTCACTCGTGTGGCACTCCGAATATTTTGAAAAATAAATTTTTTTTTTCTTTTAAAATGAAGAGCACATTTTTCTACATGTTATAGGGTTATAAAAAAAAATTTAGGGATATAAGACCGTGAAGTTAGTTCTGAATGCTCACCTGTCGGCAATATCGACTCCTGCCACTTGCAGGAGTGGCAGTTTTTATTTTAATTTATATATTTTTTTATGTTCTGATAATTACAGTTTATAATAGTTCTTGTAATATCAGCCAATCTTTGTTCTGACACTAATATTAGGTACTGAAATAGTGCTCAAATAGTTACAATCACACTGACAGGTGAACATTTACACCTGCCTGGGTTATTTACTATTGTCTAGAAATATATACAAAGTATTTATAGGTCCCAGCAATGTTTTAGAAACCCTGGCATATACCTTGAAGCATGGTGTTATGAAAGGCATCCCTATACTGTTGACAGCCTAGTGACATTTGATAAATGCCCACTGCTCCAGCTAACCCTCGCTGTATTTGTTATCACTGTTACACACAAACATGTCTTGTCTGTATTTATCTGTCTGTATCTATCTGCCTGTCTATCTATCTGTCTCTATCTGCCTACCTGTCTGTCTCTGCTTATCTGTCTTTCTGTCTGCCTGGAGTATATGTACATCACACTCCTTGAAGAATCGTGTTATGGCATCTGTTATCAACTAGGTGACATTTGATAAATGGGTGCTCATAGAACCCTGGCTTTATTTGTTTTCACTGATACACACAAACATGTTTCTGTCTATCTGTCTGTCTGTCTGCCTATCTTTGCCTGGAATTTTTGGGTTATCCTAGGTAATTTACACTATGTATAATAACTGTACTTGTGTGTACATATGAGACAGAGATATAGATAGATATACAGATAGACAGAGAAATAGATAGGCAGAAATATAGACAGATAGAGGTATAGACAGAAACAGCCAGAGACAGCCAAAGCAAGCCAGCTGGCCAGCCTGCCAAATACATAAGAACATAAGAAAGAAGGGACACTGCAGCAGGCCTACTGGCCCATGCAAGGCAGGTGCGTGTCACCCTCCCCCCCAGCTTAGACCATGACCCACCTAGTCAGGTCACATCCATTGAAGGAAGGAGCATGACATCTGACCTAGCAGCACAAGCTAATCAGGTCCAACTCACACCCACCCACACTCACTCATGTATTTACCTAACCTATTTTTACTTTCCTCTTAAAATGGGAGTGTTCATGTGACATGGCATCAGTGAATCCCTGGTGTTTTCAACGTTATTTGCTCTAGCTGGTGATCAATTGAACTGGTGCTCCCACAAGGTACTAAGTGCTCCCAGATTTTTTAATAGTGCTCACACTGAGTGCACAGACCCATTCTTTCATGTCTAGGCAACTCAAACCTGTTGTGCCAAATTTGAAGGAATGAAAAATAAAACGTTGATCTACATTTGGAGTGCATCGCGTGCAAATGTACATCTACGTTTGGACAGTTTAAGGGTTAAAGGGTAGGGGTGTTTAGACCTCCTTGTGAGCAGACCTTGTTCATTTGCAATCCTAGTCTCTGTCTTACTCTTAATTCTTACAATAATAACTGCCGTACACTTTATCAGGTATACTCAACACTTTTTCAACAAACTAGCCATATCCCACCGAGGCAGGGTGACCTAAAAAGAAAAACAAACATTTTTCTTTTTCAATTTAGTAATGTATACAGGAGAAGGGGTTACTAGCCCCTTGCTCCTGGCATTTTAGTCTCTCTTACAACACACATGGCTTATAGCTCATGGACCGGGCCGCAGGGGCGTTGATCCCCGGAATAACCTCCAGGTAACTTCCCCAGGCAGGACTCAAACTTTTTTTTTTTTTTCAACACAACAGCCATCTCCCACTGAGGCAGGGTGACCCGAAAAAGAAAAACTTTCACCATCACTCACACAAAATCACTGTCTTTGAAGAGGTACCCAGACATGACAGTTTAGATGATGTCACTCAACCTCCAATATCCTAAACCCCTCCTTTAAACTTATTTCCCTATAATTTTTACATGCTCTAATACGAAGGAACTATGCATGTTCTCTGCCAATCCCCAGGTACTTTCCCCTTCTTCCATACATTTATTAAATAAAAGCACCAATGATTCCAAAACTAGATCCCAACCTGCTTTATAACATTCATGTCTATCCCATAAACCCCAGCCACTTTACCTCCTTTTATTCTAGCCACTCTCATGCACCTCCCCCACACTCACAACTGGGTGTTCCTCACTCCTACAAAATGTTATACCACACTGATATGACAGCAAATTGAATGAAAGCCAGAGATAAATTATAAACATTAACAAAGGGAATTTATTAATGAGAAGCTATTCTTGCTGTTGGTGGAAGGGTATGAAGCAGTTGCTGGTGTCTGAGAAGCAGAAAGTGACCTTGCATGCCTGCCACATTCATTTAGAATGATGGATATTTTTGTGTCTGGAGCACAACTAACTGTTCTACTTCAACTCTTGGAAGACTAGACAATGCTACAAAATCATATTGTGCCCATATGAGTTATATACCACCAGGAAATGGGAAGCAATCAGGTTTGATCCAGTATCACAACAAATGGGTAACTGCTAATCAGTAGTATAATTCCTTACATACTGACCTCATAAATGAAGACAGCACTTACAAGTCATTACTTACAGGAACAATAATCCTTAACATCGAGAACACAACAACGGCCACTTATGTCGGATACAGGCAAGGTTTCCTGACCAGCAGTAAGGTACACCTCTTGTTTGTAAAATAGTTGCTCTCCATTGGGGTTGTTCTGGGCTGCATTTTTGAACACTGTACCCAGGAAGTATGCTGTCCCTCTGTAAACAAAGATAGTAATCAACAATTTGATTATTGCATTGCATATCTTTTATACAGTGGAACCTCAAAAATCGAACGTATCACATATCGAACGTTTCAAAAATAGGACCATTTTTTCAGACAAACTGTGTCCCTATTATCAAACGCGCCCTTATTTTCAGACTGCCAGGTACAGGACCTGTCTGCCGGCCTGCTCTGTCCACGTCCCCGCGCAGGCGCCGTGAGCAGTCTAGCTTTGTTTATGCTTGAGTGAACACTAACCTGCGCTCTCATTCACGCATTTTACGATTATTTCATTGTGTTTAGTGCTTGTGGGACTGTGAAGTAAGCTGCCATGGGCCCAAAGAAACTTGCTAGTGGTACCCCTGTGGTAAAGAAAGTGAGAAACACCATAGATGTGAACAGGGCCGGATTAAGAAGTCTCCGGGCCCTAGGCTATTCAGATTGGCGGGGCCCCTTTGAGTTACGGGTAAGCGAAGCGACCCCTTCCAGCTTAGGGGTGGGGGGGTGGGGGGTCGGTGTGAACCTGTTTAAGGTCTAATTAAATACATTCTGGCTATTTAGATTAAATTTAATAGGGAAAGTACATCAAGACAACCAAAACCATTTACCAACAGCCATTATAACTATCTTGTTAAATCATGCATTTTAAAGAGAATAAACTCAAGACAGCATAGTATTACTAGATTAGGCTATTAAAGTAGTGACATCATGTACCTATTATATTCAGCATAACCACTACAGCACTATTATTCCCTTTATAAATCACTGACCATTATTGTTATCATTGCATCATGCATAAGACTATCAAATCATATAAACTCAAGAAAGTAAAGAATTGTTTATATTCACAGACACTTCTTAAATAAACTTTTTTCTGGATTTCATATTGGCAAAAATCATCAATTATATTCTGAAAATCAATATTTCTTGTTAGATCAGACTCAATGGTCAACAAGGCTAGGTTACACAATTTGTCTTGGCTCATTGTTGAACGGAGCTGGTTTTTCACTCTTTTCAAAACAGAAAATGAACGTTCTCCTTCACAGTTAGTAGCTGAAAGTGTTAGGTAAAGGCGATACACTATGTCAACATTAGGGAAGGTTTCTGAGATACCAAGCAAGAGGAAACGCTTTGGTATAAAGTTGTTTGTGCTTTGTGGTTGTTACAGTGGTGTGGTATTGGATATTATTGTGTACACTGGAAGTTATACGTACATTGCAAAATACCAGGAAGTTATTGAGCATCTCAGGTGATGTGGTTAGAACAATGATAGAACCATACCTTGGTAAGGGGCATATACTATATACAGATAACTGGTACACAAGCCCCATACTCAGTGATTTTTTTGTGAGTGAACATGACAGATTTTTGTGGCACAGTGCGTGCAAATCGGAAACATATGCCCAGGTTTGACGCTGGCACTCGTAGAGGTGAGGTGCAGGCATTTGCTGCCAATGACATCATGGCATTTTGGTGGCATGACAAATGATGTCACACTGTTGTCATCAGTTCACCCTAATGAAATGGCAGACAGTGGCAGGCAGCATAAAGAGAGCAATGAACCCATTCTAAAACCTGCAGCTGTGATTGATTACACCTTCAACATGAGTTCAGTGGACAAATGTGACATGAAGATTGGGTTTGCTGATTGTGTTCGCAAGAGTTATAAGTAGTACATCAAACTGTTTTTCCATCTTCTGGACATTTCCATGCTAAATGCTTATAATATGTATAAGATGAAGACCAGAAACAAACCACAGTACGGCAAATTCTGTTTGTCTGTCATCAGACAAATAGTATTCAAGTACCAAGGAACAGCACCTGCAATTGACCGCCCACCAAATTATCAACAACTACCTGCTCGTCTGAAGCATGGTGATCACTTCCTGGTAAAACTGCCTGCTACTGCTTTCAAGAAAAAGGCTCAGAAGAGGTTTTATGTCTGTGCACATACAAGGAAATGCCCACAACAATGCAGAGACACTTGTTTTATTTGTGAGGAGTTTAAAACACCACTGTGCATGACACCATGTTTCAAAGAGTTCCACAGGCTGCAGAACTTCTAGAAACTTTCCCTGTGACTGTATATGTGTATATAAAATATAGAAAAATAGTAATAAACAACATTTCATATCGTTTGTTTGTGTAAATATTTTCTATAAACAAAATAATGACAACAGTGTTTAAACCCTTATTGTGTAGTATTGAAAAAGAAATAACTTACAAAATACTGATCATGTTGGCCTCAGAGGCCATAAAAGTTACTCAGAAAAAGAAAAATTGAAAAATAATTGAAAATAGTACATAAAAAAGTAAATAGAAAAATACCGGGTGACGGCAGTTGGCGATGTTACCAGATGTTGTTCAATTTTGGCAAACTTCACGCCTCCGTATCTCGGTAAGTATTGACGGTAAATTTTTTTTGTTTAGCCCATAATGTTTAGAAAAAAAAAAACTATTTTTTCATAAGAAAAAATAATTTCTTTTTTTTTTGAAATTTGGCCGACCCTGAGAACGAGTTTCGGAGAGGACCTGTCGACCCTCGAAGGGTTAAATCACTTGATACCCTCATCACCTTACTCTTATCTATGTTCACTTTCAACTTTCTATGTTTACACACTGTATAAATATTTAAAAATATACTAAAAATGTTATAAGTGGAGCAAAAGTGACATTAAAACAATATCAAAGATGTTTGACACAAACCCACTATTATTATAGTATGTTCCTTGCTTAGTGACGAATTCGTTTACTGATGTGGTCTTAGGAACAGAACTCTGTCGTTAAGTGATATGAGGCTGTATTACTAAATTTAAAGAGAAACTTTCGTTTTTTCTTTTCGGCCACCCTGCCTCAGTGGGATATGGCTGGTTTGTTTAAAGAAGAATAGTAGTAATAATAATAATGAGAAGAAGGGAATGTACAAGAGTATAATGTTACCAACACTCTCATAAGAGTGTGAAACATGGGTTGCAAATGCTGCAGCGAGGAGGAGGTTGGAGACAGTGGAGATGTCATGTCTAAGGGCAAAGTGTGGTGTAAATATTATGCAGAGAATCTGTAGTGTGGAAATTAGGAGGTGGTGTGGAGTTACTAAAATTATTATTCAGAGTGATGAAGAGGGGTTAGTGAGGTGGTTTGGTTATTTAGAGGATGGAGCAAAATTGGTTGATTTGGAGGGTGTACAAGTCTGTAGTGGAGGGGAGGAGGAGTAAGGATCATCCTAGGAAAGGATGCAGGGAGGGGGTAAAAGTGGTTTTTGTGTGCAAGGGGCCTGGACATGCAGCAGGCATGTGTGAGCATATTAGATGGAAGTGAATGGAGACTAATGTTTTTTGGGATCTAACAAGCTGTTGGAATACGAGAAGGGTAATATTTTGTCAAGGGATTCAGGAAAACCGGTTAGCCAGACTTGAGTCCTGGAGGTGAGAAGTACAATGTCTGCACTTTAAAGGAAGGGTTTGGAATATTGGCAGTTTGGAGGGACTTCTAAACTGTCGTATCTGAGCGTCTCTGCAAAGACAGTGATAATGTATGAATGATGGTGAAAGTGTTTCTATTTTTGGGTCACCCTGCCTCAGTGGGAGATGGCCAACATTTTGAAAATAAAAAAAACTTTTTTAGTAATCTAGTCCACCTCGCTTTTTTTTTCTTTTCTTCTTAAAGGCAAAATCTCCAGATGTACCATCCTGATAAAACATCTTAATTTTTACTGCTATGGAAAAGAGGTTAAATCATTTGTACCATTGGCTTCTTGGTAAACACTAGGTCTGGTACTGATAATATGTCACCTACTCCAGTAGCTTATTAATGCTCTCATGCATAAAAAAAAAAAAAGTCATCACACTGAGAAATTTAGTCATTGGTTATCTGTTAAGTCACATCCTCTGTTCAATCTATATCTTTGCAAAAAAAAAATCCCACTATAATTTTTCATGGTGAACATTCACTAATAACACATTCAGTATATTATTTTGCCTACTATTTATCCCATGATTTATTAAATAGCAGGCAAAAGATATTAAAAAAAAAAAAGGAGATTTTTACCTCGTGTGTACATGCACACATCATATACAGAGGAGCAAGGGGCTACAAAGAAAATGTCAATGAGGAACTTACTCAGGCGTAACCCAGAGTTGACATATTTGTCTGACCGACTTCTTGCCCAATTCCCGTCCTCGGACATACACATAGTCTCCTGGCTTGATGGCGCCCGAGGAAATATTGTACTGCTCGTAATATGTGTTACCTGATAATCCTTCTGGTTGAGATTTTACCACATTCTGTAAGTGTACAAAATTGACTGATTAACCTTAATTTAAAAAATAAACTTGTGCAACCTTTTACCTAAGTGCAGCATGCCACCATTGTTTGAATAGCATGGGTCAGCAGGCCTGCTGCAGTGCTCCTTTTTTATGTTTTATGACCATCTCCCATCAAGACAGGGTAACCCAATGAAGAAAATGCACTCAACATCATTCATTCAATTGCTTTCTTGCCAAAAGTGTGCTGATATCACAAATCAGAGTACATTCCAACTGCAACATCCTCACCCCTACATCAGAAGGTAGGTACCACTGTCCTTCCTATCTCCAGGACTCAAATCTGGCTAGCTGGTTTCCTCCAATTTCTTCATAAAAGTTACCTCGCTCACACTCCAACAGCATGGTACATTAAAAACCACTCATCTCCATTCACTCCTATCTAACATACTCAATTTCTGCAGGATGCTCAAGCCCCTAAAACTCAGGCTCTTTTACCCATTCCTTCCAGCCATTCCTGGGATGACCTCTACCACTCCTACCTTCTACCCCAGATTTATATGCCCTCTTGGTCATCCTGCCCCTCTCCGTCCTCTTTACATGCCCAAACTATCTCGGCAACTTCTCCTTAGCCCTCTGAATTATACCCTTGGTCATCCCAAGAGCACCTTTTAGGTTTTATGCTCCAAATTCTCTACATGATATTTGCACCACACACTGTTCTCAAACACGGCATCTCCACTGCCTCTAGCTACTTCCTCGTGGTAGATTTTCATACTCATGCCTCACACACATATAAAAGTGTTAGTATCACTATACTCTGGTACATTCCCTTTTTTGTTCCATTAATAAACCTCTTTCTTTTCACAGATGCCTCAACACACCACCCACCTTTTTCCCCTCTCATCTATTCAATGGTTCACCTCATCTTCAACAGACCTCCATCTGCTGGCATGTCCACCCTTAAATATCTAATTGCATCCACTTCCTCCATACTCCCTCCCTTCAATCTAATATTCAATCTATCGTTGCCTAAGCTTCTTATTCTCATCACATTGTTCTTTTCTACACCAATTTTTTTTTTTTTTAAACACATCGGCCATTTCCCACAGAGGCAGGGTGACCCAAAAAGAAAGAAAAAAAAAATGAGCTTTCATCATCATTCAACACTTTCACCAACACTCATACACTGTCTTTGGAATATTATTAGAATTAATTTACTACATAACCCTTCATACTGGATGATTCTTTGGTATGCAACATAATAATGCATGTTTACACTTCAATCAGTTGAGATCTGATTAAATTTGTATACATAATGTGCAACTTACTAATTACCAAATACACAGGTCAAAGCATTACCGGAAGCTGGCGGCGTAAGACCTTAGTCTCTTCATCTAGTTCAGCAAGTTCTTCTTTATGGCGTTCAACCCGTTCTTTGAATATAGAGTCAACCCGTTTCATCTCCAAGGGTTCTGGCCTCTCCACCAATCTGACACGTTCTCCCACATTGAATGGGAATGACTGAAAAACAAAGATTAAATTAGAGCTAATAAAAATAACTATGCCAACCCAAAAAGGTACAAAAAAAACTATTACAGTACATCAATGAATTATACTAACATAATAAGCTACAAAATGCAAATCGTAAGGCTAGGACAGACAGACAGACAGACAGACACAGACACACTATATATAGAAAAGGTCCAATAAAACTGATTAATAGGGGGGGAAGGGGATGTCTGATTTACCAAAAATTCCTTTATATTGAAAGTTTCCACTAAGCAGATAGTTCACTTAATCAATAGACTGTTGGGCATGGACAAACCTCCAATTAAAGCATACTTAGTCTGCTGTACTGATGAACTACCAAACAAACCAAGAACAAACTTGAGTATAATACAGTATTACCTGTAAATGAACCTGAAAGGAAAATGGGTTAGAAGTACAGCACAGTACAGTACAACAGAGTACAGTGATTTTTCTTACCTTTCCTGGGGGATAGATAAGCTTACAAATACACCATACAGAAGAGTATTCTCATGTGGTCTAGAGTGACCCAGAATAACTTATTCTGAGTAAGAGGAGCAGTGAAGTTCCAGTAGTAACATGGTAAATGGTGAGGGAGATGTATATGTTACATAGGTTGTTCTGGTAATCAAGCCAAAGCCTTGACAAAAATGCCAAAGCCAACCATTATTTACCCCAAATTCTATTCTCATATGGATTGTTAGCTTCTCAGCCATAGAACAAAATTCAACAAAAGGAACATTGTGCAAGAAAGGTATAAAATACCGACAATATGAAAGTTAAGACACATGTGCAACATCTGGATACCTTTATTGTAATGTTTCGCCACCCAGTGACTTTGTCAATACAGATTGTAGGACATAATTAGGCTGTACTGCATAGGGACAGGGCAACATATGAAGAGCTATATAGGGCGTCCCACAGGGCTGTGGAAGGAAAAGCGATACCTTTGAAGAGTTTTGAGAGTTTATTTACTCTCTGAGCCTGGCCATGGGCCAGGCAACAGCTGAAAAAGAACATCAAAGATACACACCATTACTAACACAAATTCAACTAACCTTGATTTTTTTGAAGAATCTATTACGGCTGTTGTAGCGAGATTCACATACAAATATATCGTTTTCATCTACACCTTCCGGCTTCATCTTTATGTAGTCAACCAGAGGCAGTACATAACACTTTCCTATTACCTGTTCAAGGCAGACAAAAAAAAAAATGTAAGAGGTAAGAAATGCTGCAGCAATTGCAATAATCATAAAACATGATTCATATTATGCATAACTATTCTATTATTAAATATAATATTTTATTACTTATAAACCATTAACCCTTTGACTGTCGCGGCCGTATATATACGTCTTACGAGGTACCTTGTTTGACGTATATATACTCATAAATTCTAGCGGCTTCAAATCAAGGAGAAAGCTGGTAGGCCCACATGTGAGAGAATGGGTCTGTGTGGTCAGTGTGTACCATATAAAAAAAATCCTGGAGCACGTAGTGCATAATGAGAAAAAAAAAACTGACCATTTTTTTTTTAATTAAAATGCCGACTTTGTGGTCTATTTTCGTATAATATTTATGGCTGTATTCTCATTTTCTTGGTCTCATTTGATAGAATGGAAAACATATTATAGAAATAGAGGTGTTTTTGATTGATTTTCCTATAAAAAGAACCTGGAAATGGAGCTCAAAGTAGGGGAAATGTTTGATTTTTGCCAATGTTCAAAAGTAAACAAATGTCATTGTCCAATAAATGTCCAACTAGCCATTCTAATATGCAGTCATAAATGGGTTGATGTTATTTATACAATTATTACAGTATTGCAGTAGTCTGCATAATAGTAAATCTTCTATTTTTTGTTTGAATAAAAATTCAAAATAGAAAGCAAGAGTAATATCAGAGGGGCCTGGAGACATGACTGATGAAAAAAGAAAATGTTATTTCAGAGCCAGGAATGTCTGCATTGTTCATTCTGGACCTTATTTTGAAATTGTCATATTTTTTAATTTTCGTGAAATTGGCCAAATTGCAAATTTCTGACCACGTTATTGGGTAGTTGAAATTGGTAAATGGGCAGTTTCTTGTACTCAATCGATAGAAAAAAACGGAGTTCTAAAGAAATAGCTATGATTTTGGTTGACTGGAACAATGGAATTAGCCGAAAATAGGGCTCAAAGTGGGCGAAATCGCCGATTTGTAAATATCGCCGAGGTTGCTAACTTCACGAGAGCGTAAATCCATCAGTTTTCCATCAATTTCTTTTTTTGGTGTCATTACAATCGGGAAAAGATTCTCTATCATTTCATAAGAAAAAAGATTTTTTTTTTTTTTTTTAAATTTTGCGACACCAGGAGACACCTCAGGATTGGGGGTTGCGACAGTCAAGGGGTTAATTGTCCTTGTCTACACCTGTCTAAATTGAACACCTATATTCATAATGCATAGTACCATAATTATCATAATTGTATAAACTGCTTTCATGGGAAACTGCCAATATGAATATAAACAGTGAAGTAAAATCATAAAAATCAATGAATAATGCAGAAATAAAATTCACAACAGTATTTTTCTAGTCACATTAAACAGATTTTGACTTGAACAGGTATGAATAAATTAGAATTGAAGTTCTTGTTCTACCACTGTGCTAAACCTCAAGTTCTTGTTTTACCAGTGTGGTAAAGCCCAACTTGAGGCAACTTTTGCTATTTTTTTTTTATTATTATCACACTGGCCGATTCCCACCAAGGCAGGGTGGCCCGAAAAAGAAAAACTTTCACCATCATTCACTCCATCACTGTCTTGCCAGAAGGGTGCTTTACACTACAGTTTTTAAACTGCAACATTAACACCCCTCCTTCAGAGTGCAGGCACTGTACTTCCCATCTCCAGGACTCAAGTCCGGCCTGCCGGTTTCCCTGAACCCCTTCATAAATGTTACTTTGCTCACACTCCAACAGCACGTCAAGTATTAAAAACCATTTGTCTCCATTCACTCCTATCAAACACGCTCACGCATGCCTGCTGGAAGTCCAAGCCCCTCGCACACAAAACCTCCTTTACCCCCTCCCTCCAACCTTTCCTAGGCCGACCCCTACCCCGCCTTCCTTCCACTACAGACTGATACACTCTTGAAGTCATTCTGTTTCGCTCCATTTTCTCTACATGTCCGAACCACCTCAACAACCCTTCCTCAGCCCTCTGGACAACAGTTTTGGTAATCCCACACCTCCTCCTAACTTCCAAACTACGAATTCTCTGCATTATATTCACACCACACACCAACTTTTGCTATGTACACATTAATACCCTCTGAGCACTGCCAGGATATATAATTAAGCAGCAGAGGAATACCTCACAACAAGTTTGGGACATGTTCCAAAATTTCAGAATGTTACAGGAATCCAAAAATTTTAATTGAAAATAACACTAGTCAGAGTATTGCCTACAATCACATTACTACTTTAAATATATTCATGCAAAAAGAAACCAGTCATTACAATGAAGAATTTAATATAACTTTTTTAGCTGTCCGGGCAAATCTATTTGCTTTTAAGTTGGAAGAAATACAAATTTAAGATGAAAAATTAAATAAAGTCAATAACAAATACACGATTTATGCACCTCAGTGAGTGGGTATGCATGATGCTGGTCAGTTTTAAACACTTCCTGCTCAAAAAACTTGCGGTTCGGCTGATGAAATGTTTCTGCTGGTCTGTAGTAGTTACAACCGTATACCATCTGCCTACCCTCACTGTTTGTCCATAACCGCTCTATGTGCAAAATAGGATAGTCACAGTTCTGAAAAAATAAATGGAAATTATAACAAACAAAAACACACAAACACATGCAGCCATCATCCTCAGACACTGCTGATGTTGCCAGTAATAAGTCTGTGTCCATAAAATAAGGAAGAAGTGTGAATATCTGAACAGTAAAGGGCATATCTTGGTAGTGACAACAGTGATTAGTTAAAAGAAGAAAGAGTGAGCTAGGAATAGAATTACTGGAAATTAATAACAAGCATCTTTATTAATCATCAGCTAGCTAGTACAGCAGGGCCAACAATATCTATATACATAACAGTGGGGCCACTACATACAAGAAAGAGGATATCCCCCCACACACACACATGAATACATAGTAGAGTTACAAGTGGAGAGGGAAGCAGGAAGAGGATGGGAGAAACAAAACTACGAAAGAGCTGACTATGAGGAATTTCCTGCACAAGGTTCAGTGGGAAAGAGAACTGATGGGAAAATTAGTAAATGAAATGATGGAATACGTGACAACAAAATGCAAGAAAGCAGAGGAGAGGTTCGTACCCAAGGGCAACAGAAATAATGAGAAGACGAGATGAAGCCCTTGGTTCACCCGAAAGTGAAGAGATGCCAAAACTAAGCATGCTAGAGAATGGAAAAAGTACAGAAAACAAAGGACCCAGGAATGTAAGTTGAACAGTCAAAAACAAATAAGCAAAGATAAGGAGGGAGACCCAACGGCAATAAGAAAATGACAAAGCATCGAAAGCCAAGTCTGACCCGTAGCTGTTGTACAGCCACATCAGGAGGAAAACAACAGTCAAGGACCAGGTAATGAGGCTGAGAAAGGAAGGAGGGAGATCACAAGAAATGACTGAGAAGTATGTGAAGAGCTCAACATGAGATGTAAAGAAGTATTTTCAGTGGAGACAAAAAAGACTCCAGTAAGTCAAAATGCAGGAGTACACCAACAAGTACTGGACACAATACACATAACCAAGGAGGAGGGAAAGATGCTGCTAAGTAAACTAGATACCTCAAAGGCGATGGGACTGGACATCTCTCCATGGATCGTGAGGAAGGGAGCAGAGGCGGTGTGTGTGCCACTACCAACAATCTTCAACAGATCTATCAAAACAGGGCAACTACCTGAGGTGTGGAAGACAGTAAATGTAGTCCTAATTTTTAAGAAAAGAGACACACATGCAGCATTAAGCTATAGACCAGTGTCACTGACATGTATAGTATGCAAAGTCATGGAGAAGATTATCAGAATAGTGGTGGAGTGCCTAGAAATGAATGAGCTTATTCGCAACAACCAGCACCGTTTCACAGAAAAGAAATCTTGTGTCACAAACCTACTGGAGTTTTTACAAGAAAGTGATGGTGGTTAAAAAAAAAAAAAAAAAGAGGGGGGGGGGTGCATTTTCTTGGACTGTAAGGTGGCTTTTTATGGTTCCACACAAGAGAATAGTGCAAAAGTTAGAGGATCAGGTAGGTATTACAGGAAAGGCACTGCAATGGATCAAAGAATACCTGACAGGAAGGAAACACTGAGTCATGGTACGTGATGAATATGGGAATGAGGAAGTAAGACAGTAATGAGGACTGATGAAGAGGGTAATAACCCTCTTTAGAGAGGGTCATTACTCCCCTTCAAGAGGAGGGGATATTGCCCCCTTCATAAACTGGAGATTTTTCTCCACTCCCAAATATCTAAACACATTCACTTCTTTCATACTCCCTTCCTCCAATGTGATATTCAATTTTTCTTTGACCAACTCATTTGAACCCTCATTACCTTACTCTTATCTATGTTCACTTTCAGCTTTCTTTCTTTAAACACCCTCCCAAACTTGTCCACTAATCTTTGCAACTACTCTTCAGAATCTCCCAAAAGCACAGTATCGTCAGCAAAAAGTAACTGTCAACTCCCATTTTGTGTTTGATTCCCCATAACTTAATTCCACCCCTCTCCCCAACATCCTACCATTTACTTCTTTTATGACTCCAACTATAAATGTTAAACAACCATGGTGACTTTAATTTTTTCTTATTCTCAGCAAAATTTGTTGACAAGTGTCTCACCCACTCTTACAACACACATGGCTTACAGAGAATTCTTTTCCACTTCCTGGGGAGATTGTTAATAATATTATGCTTACAGTGGACCCTCGACCAGTGATGGCATCGATTAACGATAAATCTGACTAGCGATACATTTTATCGCAAAATTTTTGCCTCGATTAGCGCTAAAAAACTCGACCAACACTATTCGTTCTGTCTGAGACGCGTCCACTTCTGGCCAGTGTTTACAAGCCAGCCAGCCACCGCGGTCGCTTCCAAGCATACAATCGGAACATTTCATATTATCACAGCCTTTTTAGTGATTGCACCTGCAAAATAAGTCACCATGGGCCCCAAGAAAGCTTCTAGTGCCAACCCTACAGCAAAAAGGGTGAGAATTACTATGGATATGAAGAAAGAGATCATTGCTAAGTATGAAAGTGGAGTGCATGTCTCCGAGCTAGCCAGGCTGTACACAAAACCCCAATCGACCATCGCTACTATTGTGGCCAAGAAAACGGCAATCAAGGAAGCTGTTCTTGCCAAAGGTGCAACTATGTTTTCGAAACTGAGATCGCAAGTGATAGAAGATGTTGAGAGACTGTTATTGGCATGGATAAACGAAAAACAGATAGCAGGAGATAGCATCTCTCAAGCGATCATATGTGAAAAGGCTAGGAAGTTGCATGACGATTTAATTAGAAAAATGCCAGCAACTAGTGGTGATGTGAGTGAATTTAAGGCCAGCAAAGGTTGGTTTGAGAGATTTAAGAATCGTAGTGGCATACATAGTGTGATAAGGCATGGTGAGGCTGCCAGTTTGGACCAAAAAGCAGCTGAAAAATATGTGCAGGAATTCAAGGAGTACATAGACAGTGAAGGACTGAAACCTGAACAAGTGTTTAATGGTGACACTGACAATGTTGTGAAACACTTTAGGAATGTCATAAAGGAACGGGAGGTACAGGCCTCTATGGGCAGATATGTTGTGCAACAGAGGTCCAGTGACTCTCAAGCTGGTCCTAGTGGCATTAAAAGAAGAAGGGAAGTAACCCCGAAAAAGGACTTGCCACCTCAAGTCCTAATGGAAGGGGATTCCCCTTCTAAACACTAAGACCATCAACACACTCCCCTCTTCCCATCTCATCAATCATCGCCAGATCTTCAATGAAGGTAAGTGTCATGTAACTGTGCATGTCTTCTTCAGTTTGTGTGTATTAAAATTAATATTTCATGTGTTAAAATTTTTTTTTTTCAATACTTTTGGGTGTCTTGCACGGATTAATTTGATTTCCATTATTTCTTATGGGGAAAATTAACTTGACTAATGATTATTCTGACTAACGATGAGCTCTCAGGAACAGATTAATAGCGTTAGTCGAGGGTCCACTGTATTGTATATTCACTACTAGTGAGACACTTAGTGATTTTAATGTGTACCTGCATGCCAGCACAGTGTCGAAATTTATTTAGGTACAAGTACACATAAGTACAATTATCAAAGTATATATATAAACAATAACTTTAACCCTTTTGGGGTAGGTCTTGTAGTTCTACAGCTTTGAAGCACAGGTCAGTCCCATTGCTCCATGCCATGAGCTCAGCTCACTCAGATAAACTGTGAGCAGTAAATCTGTGCCTAGATATGACATAATGAGTGTGTTCAGTAAGTGTGCTCCATGTAAAAAAAAAATCCTGCAGCAAGAAGTGCACAATGGAGAAACAAACTGCGACCATGGTTTTGGTTTAAAACAGTGAATTTGCAGTGTATTTTTGCATGGTTTTTTTTGTTGCATTCTCGGTTTCTTAGTCTCATTTAATAGAATGGAAGATACATTACAGAAATAGAAATGATTTTGACTGGTTTCAGTACTGAAAGTAGCTTGAACTTTAGCTCAGAGTAGCGAAAAGTTCAATTTTTGCGGATATTTCAAAGTACACAAATTACGCCAATCGTTCAATACACATCCAACAGGACGGTCTAATACCCCTCGCAGGCCCTTAGCTCTCCTGCAATGCTCCTTTTTCTTGTCCTTAGAGTGACCCCACATGTAATTAGTCCTCTCTCACCCCCATTCCTCTACTACTACCTTTACTTTTGCCTCCCTTCACTCCCCTTTTTTTCTCACTTTTGCCACTAAACTATTCTCCCTACTTTCCACCACCACCATTTCTTATACTACTATTTCTTCCATTACCTACCTACCACTACCTACCTACCACCACCACTACTACTTCCACTACCTACCTACCACCACCACTACTACTTCCACTACCTACCTACCACCACTACTTCTTCCACTACCTACCTACCACCACCACTACCTACCTACCTACCACTACTACTACTTCCACTACCTACCTACCACCACCACTACTTCCTCTTCTCCCTCTGGTTTCCGTTCCTTTTCCCACTCATCTATATAGACAGGGTTCCCCTCTCTTTTCTCTTAGCGTTACTTTGTAAGTGGTCCAAGTATGACCAAAACGTTGCCGTAAGTTCGTCCTCTCTATGTGCAGGTTATCTCTGTATTGTTCCAGTCACAATATTCTACCTTGTAGTCTTTTTTTTTTTTTTTTTTAGTTCTGCGTTGATGTTAATTGATTAAATAAGCTGCTATATTTGATTTAGCAATATACATCAAATGTGAAACTGCTTTAATTTGTATTTATTGTTCATAGAAACATTTTAAAACTGCCAATATTACATTGTCTAAGTGGAAAGTGCATTTTTGTGTTTTTTAAGCAAACATCAGTTAGAACAGTTGAGCTATTTAGTTCAGAGCATTAAAATAGTGAAGGGTAATTTCCTATTAGGACATATTTGCTCTGTATAACTGCATATCCATACCCACTATAATGAATAAATTACACTTCACCTTTTCTGGAGGAGAGAGGTATACAAAGTCCCCCACAAAGTACTGAACTTCATTGTGACTTAAACTGCTGTTGTTAGTTCCATCTGTAGGCTGCGGTGGAGGCTGCAAAACATATTACATTAGATTTTGTCACCAGAATGGCAAGAGCATATCCAAAAGGCCTAAGAATTAGGTGATTCAAGTTCTAACAGATGTATATTTGTGTATAAATTGGCATATTTCTATCTGTTACAACAAATTTAAGAGAATTGCTCAGAATTTCTGCATCTTTATTTTTATTTAAGATACAATAACAAATCATATAGAACAAACAGTACAGTGTGAATATACAATATGTAATCTTAGGCTAACCAGCTGGCTAGCCTAAGTGTATAATCTCTGGCTAGCCAGCTGGCTAGCCTAAGTGTATAATCTCAGGCTAGCCAGCTGGCTAGCCTAAGTGAATAAATGGCATTAACACTAACAAAAAAAGGATGAACCATTATTTTGTAAGACATAATTGTGTGATGCTTCCATGTAAAAATCTTTTGTCACTTTTTTTAAGGCAATGATATATTCATTGACTACAATGTGCCATTCTAACATTAAATATATATTGACAAGTTTTCTATATTTATTTAATCCTTTCATTGCTTCTTTCATTAATAATTTTTTATATAAGCCTGAATTTATTCTACTTTTGAAAATTCCCAACAGTGTGTGGTAATTATGCTTATCATAAAAGTTTGTGGTTTACACTCAGTCATCCATTAGTTTAAAACTAGTGATCTGAAATAACCAATTAGTCAAAACATTTGTCAGTAAATATTATAAAGAAAATCATTAAATTGCTTGACAGTTAAAAAGCAAAATTTATGACTGCCAGTATGTGTAATAGCCACTGGCAGCTCCAAGACTACATGGTGAACCCAACACTTAACACCCTAAACACAGAACATAAAAGGTTCATTAAGCACACCTGTACTGTAATTACCGTATTTTGTGGCTTAAAAGACGCGGCTTATAAGACTTGTTTTAGTTTCAATGGCTCGGCATCAGACATAAATGGGATAGCTACAGCCCACCCCACACCCCAAACTTATAGCTCCCATCACTGACCTTCAGTTTATAGGACACTGGGTGGTTTTTGGAGACATTTTATGGAAAAAAAAAATGCGCCTAATAAGCAGCGAAATACGGCATATCCTGAAAAAGATTACCCAATTCCATATATTTTCCAATTACTCCATATTACTTGAGGCAGACAACAGCAAGAGAAAATCATGACTATGTCCAACATCTACCAACAATGTTTTTCACGTTCTACAGCAAGTCGTCACTTAACGTCATTGACAGGTTCTTGGAAACTGCAACTTTAAGCAAAATCACAGGTTAATTAATATAACAACAGGGGTGCACAATGCACCTTTAGCACTCATTGTAACAGGGTTAAATTAAGGAATAAATATTTGAAAAGTAAGGAGCACCTCCTACCACCATGCAATTCAAAAAAATAAATATGGTGGGAACACTGAGCACTTACATACTGCATTGTTTATTGCTGTGCATATGTATGATAACATACACTTCATGATTTTTTTTTTTTTTTTTTACAATAATTTGTATTTGTTCATTCATTTTCCAACCAGGGTCATAGGTGACTGGAGCCTATCCCAGTGGACAGGACACCATTCCATCACAGGGTGCACACTCTCACACACCCATGCTAATACTGGTACAATTTAGACACACCAGTTAACCTAATGTGCAGATCCT
The DNA here is from genome assembly GCF_038502225.1 of Cherax quadricarinatus. Taxonomy (NCBI): domain Eukaryota; kingdom Metazoa; phylum Arthropoda; class Malacostraca; order Decapoda; family Parastacidae; genus Cherax; species Cherax quadricarinatus. The sequence goes on along the minus strand of NC_091309.1, from coordinate 1,458,272 downwards.
CGTGATGTGGGAGGAAACTGGAGTACCTAGAGAAAACGCACGTAGACATGGGGAGAACATGCAAGCTCCACACACACAGTGACCCTGGCTGAGAATCTAGTTTTTTCCCTCATCGGTGTTATAACAAAATGACATTGAATAAAGCGATATTAAGTGAGGACTTACAGTACCTTGCACAACAGCTGCTGTTACACTAACATTATACTGTAATACATGCAATAAGAACATAGTAAACAGGTGATATCACAATATGCAAAATAGCCACAATGAAAAAAATAGTAGAATTCCATGTGTTCTTGTGATTTCTCATATTATCAAGGAATGGTGATAATGTGAGAAATCACAAAATTGCTTGGAATTTCACTACTTTTCCAGTGTGGTCATTTTGCACTATATAATATCTGCTGAACAATGATCAGAATACATGTTTATTTTGTGAGCTTAAAGCTTAAAATTAATGTTTCCTACCTTAGAATCATCATCTTCTCCTTCCTGTTCAAGCCCTCGCTGATTTCTCATTTGCTCCAACTGGTTATTCAACTCCACTTCGGTAAATGTCAAGGCTTGAGACTGAAGAGTTGCCCCGTGGTTACACAGATCGTCTCTGATGTAATGATAAAAGCCTTTAACTATGTATAAATGCATAAAGTTATCAAAAGGTTCCTAGACTGGATATACCATTTGTATCAGAGCATAGCCTATATACACGTATAGGTCTACCCCCGATATTTTCACAAAAATCCTTAATTTTTTCGTATATCTCATGGATAGGTCTACCCTCTTGCTTGAGGGACTTTAAAAGATGTCAAGTGATTCTAATTCAAAATATATTCTAGCCAAAACTAGGGGAGAAAAAATGAAAATGTGACAACTGAAAAAAACAAAAATAAAGGAGCACTGCAGTAGACCTACTTGCCAATGCTAGGCAGATCTACTCAAATCCAACCTTCTTCACTCATAGGTTCAATGGTCATAAAAATGGAGGAACTACTGGCACAAACTTGGCCTACTGGACTATATTAGGCCGATTTTTCTTAAAGGTTACAGCTCTCATTCTATCTTCATATGAAAAATTTCTTATGTAGTGGATTAATTTTGTTATTCTTCTCTGTATATTCTTCAATAAATTTATATCTATTCTGTAGTATAGAGACCAGAACTGAGCTGCATAATCTAAGCGAGTCCTGGAAGTGGGAAGTACAATGCCTGCACTTTAAAGGAGGGGTTTGGGATATTGGCTGTTTGGAGTGACATCTAAACTGTTATATCTGGGTGCCTCTGCAAAGACAGTGCTTATGTATGAGTGATGGTAAAAGTGTTGAATGATGAAAGTTTTTTTCTTTTTTTTTTTTCTTTCTTTTTGGGTCACCCTGCATCAGTGGGAAAGGGCCAACATGTTAAAAGAAAAAAAAACTGTATTTGCGATATAAATAAGCCAACTTTTGTATTACCAGGTCCTTGTGGCCCTTAATGTGCACATTATTATATTTTTGTTATACTGTATGCTTCTCTCTTCTTTTTTTTTTTTACCAACACGCTGGCTATCTCCCACCGAGGCAGGGTGACCCAAAAAAGAAAAACACTTTCATCCCCATTCACACAACCACTGTCTTTACCAAGGCGTTCAGATACAACAATTTAGATATCACTCCAAACATAAGAACATAAGAAAGGAGGAACACTGCAGCAGGCCTGTTGGTCCATACTAGGCAGGTCCTTTACAATTCATCCCACTAACAAAACATTTGCCCAACCCAATTTTCAATGCTACCCAAGAAATAAGCTCTGATGTGCAAGTCCCACTCAAATCCAACCCCTCCCACTCATGTACTTATCCAACCCAAATTTGAAACCATCCAAAGTCCTAGCCTCAATAACCCAACTAGGTAGACTGTTCCACTCATCAACTACCCTATTTCCAAACCAATACTTTCCTATGTCCTTTCTAAATCTAAACTTATCTAATTTAAATCCATTACTGCGGGTTCTCTCTTGGAGAGATATCCTCAAGACCTTATTTATATTCCCTTTATTAATACCTATCTTCCACTTATACACTTCGATCAGGTCTCCCCTCATTCTTCGTCTAACAAGTGAATGTAACTTAAGAGTCTTCAATCTTTCTTCATAAAGAAGATTTCTAATGCTATGTATTAATTTAGTCATCCTATGCTGAATGTTTTCTAACGAATTTATGTCCATTCTGTAATATGGAGACCAGAATTGAGCTGCATAATCTAGGTGAGGCCTTACTAATGATGTATAAAGCTGCAGTATGACCTCTGGACTTCTGTTGCTTACACTTCTTGATATAAATCCAGTAATCTATTTGCCTTATTATGTACGCTTAGGCATTGCTGTCTTGGTTTAAGGTTGCTGCTCACCATAACCCCCAAGTCCTTTTCGCAATCTGTATGGCTAAGTTCTACACCATTTAACTTGTAAGTGCTAGGGTTATGGGCACTCCCAAGCTTCAGAACCTTGCATTTATCTACACTGAACTGCATCTGCCACTTTTCTGACCAAGAATAGAGTTTGTTTAAATCCTCCTGAAGTTCCATAACATCTACGTTTGAATCAATTATCCTACCTATCTTTGTGTCATCGGCAAATTTGCTCATATCACTAGTAATTCCCTCATCAAGATCATTGATATATATTATAAACAACAACGGTCCCAAGACTGATCCCTGTGGAACGCCACTTGTTACAGATCCCCACGCGGATTTAACCCCATTTATGGACACACTCTGCTTCCTGTATGTGAGCCATGACTCGATCCATGACAGCACTTTTCCCCTAATGCCATGAGCTGCCACTTTCTTTATTAGTCTTTGATGCGGAACTCTATCAAAAGCCTTACTAAAATCTAAGTAAATAATATAAAATTCTTTATTGTGGTCAACAGCCTCAAAAGCTTTACTGAAGAAAGTTAATAAATTAGTTAGACAAGACCAGCCTCTTGTGAATCCATGCTGAGTATCATTAATCAAGCTATGCTTATTGAGATGGCTTCTTATAATCTCAGCTATAATTGACTAGTAATTTGCCTACAATTGAGGTCAGGCTTATTGGGCGGTAATTTGATGGTAACGACTTGTCCCCTGTTTTAAAAATAGGAATTACATTAGCCATCTTCCACATATCAGACACTACACCTGTTTGAAGAGATAAATTAAAAATATTAGTTAATGGTTCACAGACTTCCAATTTGCATTCCTTAAGAACCCTTGAAAAAACCTCATCAGGACCCGGCGACTTATTTTGCTTCAGTCGGTCTATCTGCTTCACAACCATTTCACAAGTGACTGTGATGTTACATAATTTGTCTTCTTCTAGCCCACTATAAAAATTAATTACTGGAATATTGTTAGTGTCTTCCTGTGTAAAAACCGAGAGAAAATAATTATTTAAAATCGAGCACATTTCATTCTCTTTGCCAGTAAGATGCCCATAGTTATTTTTAAGGGGACCTATCTTATCTCTAACTTTTGTTCTATAGACCTGGAAAAAACTTTTTGGGTTAGTTTTCGAATCCCTAGCAACTTCAATTTCATAAGTCCCTTTTAGCTTTTCTTATCCCCTTTTTAATGTCCCTCTTAATGTCAATATACTGATTCATAAGATGACCCTCACCTCTTTTGATACGTCTATAAATTCCCATCTTATGCCCTAGTATATATTTCAGCCTATTATTCATCCATTTTGGGTCATTTCTATTTGATCTAATTTCTTTTTTATTATTATTTTTATTATCACACTGGCCGATTCCCACCAAGGCAGGGTGGCCCGAAAAAGGAAAACTTTCACTCCATCACTGTCTTGCCAGAAGGGTGCTTTACACTACAGTTTTTAAACTGCAACATTAACACCCCTCCTTCAGAGTGCAGGCACTGTACTTCCCATCTCCAGGACTCAAGTCCGGCCTGCCGGTTTCCCTGAACCCCTTCATAAATGTTACTTTGCTCACACTCCAACAGCACGTCAAGTATTAAAAACCATTTGTCTCCATTCACTCCTATCAAACACGCTCACGCATGCCTGCTGGAAGTCCAAGCCCCTCGCACACAAAACCTCCTTTACCCCCTCCCTCCAACCTTTCCTAGACTGACCCCTACCCCGCCTTCCTTCCACTACAGACTGATACACTCTTGAAGTTATTCTGTTTCGCTCCATTCTCTCCACATGTCCGAACCACCTCAACAACCCTTCCTCAGCCCTCTGGACAACAGTTTTGGTAATCCCGCACCTCCTCCTAACTTCCAAACTACGAATTCTCTGCATTATATTCACACCACACATTGCTCTCAGACATAACATCTCCACTGCCTCCAGCCTTCTCCTCGCTGCAACATTCATCACCCACGCTTCACACCCATATAAGAGCGTTGGTAAAACTATACTCTCATACATTCCCCTCTTTGCCTCCAAGGACAAAGTTCTTTGTCTCCACAGGCTCCTAAGTGCACCACTCACCCTTTTCCCCTCATCAATTCTATGATTCACCTCATCTTTCATAGACCCATCCGCTGACATGTCCACTCCCAAATATCTGAATACATTCACCTCCTCCATACTCTCTCCCTCCAATCTGATATCCAATCTTTCATCACCTAATCTTTTTGTTATCCTCATAACCTTACTCTTTCCTGTATTCACTTTCAATTTTCTTCTTTTGCACACCCTACCAAATTCATCCACCAATCTCTGCAACTTCTCTTCAGAATCTCCCAAGAGTACCGTGTCATCAGCAAAGAGCAACTGTGATAACTCCCACTTTATGTGTGATTCTTTATCTTTTAACTCCACGCCTCTTGCCAAGACCCTCGCATTTACTTCTCTTACAACCCCATCTATAAATATATTAAACAACCACGGTGACATCACACATCCTTGTCTAAGGCCTACTTTTACTGGGAAATAATTTCCCTCTTTCCTACATACTCTAACTTGAGCCTCACTATCCTCGTAAAAACTCTTCACTGCTTTCAGTAACCTACCTCCTACACCATACACCTGCAACATCTGCCACATTGCCCCCCTATCCACCCTGTCATACGCCTTTTCCAAATCCATAAATGCCACAAAGACCTCTTTAGCCTTATCTAAATACTGTTCACTTATATGTTTCACTGTAAACACCTGGTCCACACACCCCCTACCTTTCCTAAAGCCTCCTTGTTCATCTGCTATCCTATTCTCCGTCTTACTCTTAATTCTTTCAATAATAGCTCTACCATACACTTTGCCAGGTATACTCAACAGACTTATCCCCCTATAATTTTTGCACTCTCTTTTATCCCCTTTGCCTTTATACAAAGGAACTATGCATGCTCTCTGCCAATCCCTAGGTACCTTACCCTCTTCCATACATTTATTAAATAATTGCACCAACCACTCCAAAACTATATCCCCACCTGCTTTATACGGGATAAACGTTCTTTGAGCAGCATGTATAGTGTTCAGAAAACTGTCATGTTGATAGCTCTCTTCGTTACCCCAGTCAACAGATAAGTGTTCTCTAAGCCCACCGTAATCTGCTAATCTGCTTTAAAGTGCAGGCACTGTGCTTCCACCTCCAGGGCTCAAGTCCAGCTAACTGATTTCCCCAAATCCCTTCACAAAATATTACCCTGCTCACACAACAATAGCTCGTGAAGTCCCAAAAACCATTCGTCTCTACCCACTCCTATCTAACAAACTCACACATGCCTGCTGTATGTCTAAAGCCCTTGCACACAACCTCTTTTACCCCCTCCCTCCACCCTTTCCTAGGATGACCCTTACCCCTTCTCCCCTCCACTACAAATTTATACACCTTCCAAGCCATACTATTTTGCTCCATCCTTTCTCAATGACCAAACTGTCTCAACAACCCCTCGTCAGCCCTCTGAACAATACTTTTAGTAAGTCCACACCCCCTCCTAATTTCCACACTATGAATTCTCTGCATAATATTTATGCCACACATTGAGCTTAGACATGACATCTCCACTGCCTCCAGCTTCCTCGGTTGCTGTAACATTCACAACCCATGTTTCACACCCATATAAGTGTTGGTACCACTATACTCTCATACATTTCCTTCTTTGCCTCCATGGATAATATTGTCTCCTCAGATACCTCAATGCACCACCTACTATTTTTCTTCATCAATTCTATGGTTTACCTTGTCCTTCAAAAACCCATCTGCCAACAAGTCTACTCCCAAATATCTGAATACACTCACTACTTCCATACTCCCTCCCTCCAATCTATACTCTCATATTTGGTTGGAGGGAGAAGGTAAAGAAGGTTTTGTGGGTGAGGGGCTTGGACTTCCAGCAAGCGTGCATGAGCGTGTTCGATAGGAGTGAATGGAGACGAATGGTATTTGGGACCTGGCGAGCTGTTGGAGTGTGAGCAGGGTAATATTTAGTGAAGGGATTCAGGGAAACCGGTTATTTTTATATAGCCCGACTTGAGTCCTGGAAGTGGGAAGTACAATGCCTGCACTTTAAAGGAGGGGATTGGGATACTGGCAGTTTGGAGGGGTATGTTGTGCATCTTTATACGTATATACTTCTAAACTGTTGTATTCTGAGCACCTCTGCAAAAACAGTGATAATGTGTGAGTGAGGTGAAAGTGTTGAATGATGATGAAAGTATTTTCTTTTTGGGGATTTTCTTTCTTTTTTGGGTCACCCTGCCTCGGTGGGAGACGGCCGACTTGTTGAGAAAAAAAAAATGAAGAAAAAGTTGGATGTACTAGAAAAAGAACATTGAACAAATAACCTTTAAAGCCAAATAAAAAATAACAAGAACAAAAATAAAAACTTAAACATTTGATGACAAGTTGCACATTTATCAGCATTACAAAAAAGTAGAACTACCATGCTAACCTAAATATCTACAACAGCATTTTAAGTTGTTTTATAGTGGTAAACATTTATATAAAATTAAAAAATATATAATCAATGAGCAGAATTGTAGTTATGCCAAACTAACCTTATTCTCATATATTCTGTTTGTAACGTTATAGAATCCAAAAATGTTCTAGAGTCCATCTTCGAACACCTGCGGGCACGTTCAAATATTGAAAACAAGTCCTCTTGAAAGTGATCAAGGCGAGTATACATGTTTTTATCGAGACGCCGCTTCATAATATCAAAGGACAGCACTCGTGTTTTTTTACCATCCACCTGTTAAATACAATAATTACTTAGAGTAGAAAATAGGGTATGCCTCAGTGAATTAACTGTAGCATTTTTTTTTTAATCTAAGGACCACTCATAGCCTGACAGTGATTTTTTAGCCGGTTATTTTACGTAACTGGTTATTTTATATAGCCGGACTTGAGTCCTGGAAGTGGAAAGTACAATGCCTGCACTTTAAAGGAAGGGTTTGGGATACTGGCAGTTTGGAGGGGTATGTTGTGTATCTTTATATGTATATACTTCTAAACAGTTGTATTCTGAGCACCTCTGCAAAAACAGTCATTATGTGTGAGTGAGGTGAGTGTTGAATGATGAAAGTATTTTCTTTTTGGGGGATTTTCTTTCTTTTTGGGTCACACTGCCTCATTGGGAGACGGCCGACTTGTTAAAAAAAAAAAAAAAAAAAAAAGGGTTAGGGGAAGAGGGATGAAGATAAGGAGGAAGGGAGGAGATAAATAGGTAAGACAGGAAGAGGAAATAGGGATAGAGATAGAAAAGTGGAGAGTGAAGATAAACTTAATGGGGAGAAAAGTAATGGAAGGAGGTAACAGAGGGAGGTAAGGCAAGGGGAAAAGGATGGAGGGGAGACAATGAGGAATATCCTACATATGAATATAAATGGAGAAAGGTCTGCAGAAGATGCTGCAAAATCCATCATGCACCCCATCTCTTCTTGGAGTCATAGATATGCAAAACAGTGATTGATGTCTTATGTTGAACTTCAGTACTTTCTTTAACACACCAGCTGGCTCCTACCTACATAGGGTGATCCAAAAATAAGAAACACCTTCACCATCAATCACCAAATTACTGTCTTCCCAGAAAAATGCTGACATCAGAGCTAAGATGACCCCTCATAACTGCAACTTCCCACCTCTCATTCAGAGTGCATGCACCATACTTTCCACCTCCAGGACTCAAATCTGACTAACTGGTTTCCCTGAATCCCTTCATAAATATTGCTTTGCTCACACTCCAATGATAATAATACAGTAATATTAGTAAAATAAGTTACTAATAATAATGATATAATTTGGGAATGGTTGGTGCTTTTATCTAATAAATGTACGGAAGAGGGAAAGGTACCTAGGGACTGGCAAAGAGCATGCATAGTTCCTTTACATAAAGGCAAAGGGGACTAAAGAATGTAAAATTTTGGGGGAAATAAGCCTGTTGGAGTATACCTGGTAAAGTGTATAGTAGAGTAAATACTGAAAGAATTAAAAGTAAGACAGAGAGCAGGATCGCAGATGAACAAGGAGGCTTTAGGAAGGGTAGGGGGAGTGTAGACCAAGTGTTTACAGTAAAACATAGGTGAACAGTATTTAGATAAGAATAAAGGGATTTTCGTTTCATCTATGGATTTGGATAAAGGGATTTTCGTTTCATCTATGGATTTGGAAAAGACATAAGGTGGATATGAGAGCAATGTGGCTGATGTTGCAAATGTATGGAATAAGTGGTGGGCTACTGAAAGCATTTAAGAGCTTTTACGAGGATAGTGAGGCTCAGGTTAGAGTAAGTAGGAAAGAGGGAGATTATTTCCCAGTAAAAATAGGCCTTAGACAGGGATGTGTGATGTCACCGTGGTTGTTCAATATATATTTACAGATGGGGTTGTAAGAGAAGTGAATGTTCAGGTATTGGCTAGAGGTGTGGGATTAAGAGAAAAAGAATAACACAAAGTAGGAGTTGTCATAGCTACTTTTTGCTGATGACACTGTGCTTTTGGGAAATTCTGATGAGAAGTTGCAGAGGTTGGTGAATGAGTTTGGAAGGGTATGTAAAAGAAGGAAATTAAAAGTGAACCTAGGAAAGAGCAAAGTGATAAGGTACCCAAAAAATTTAGGCAATGAAAGACTGGATATCAGATTGGAGGGAATATGTAGAAAGTGAATGTATTCAGATATTTGAAAGTGGACTTGTCAGCAGATGGGTCTATGAAAGATGAGGTGACTCATAGAACTGATGAGGGGAAAAAGTTGAGTGGAGCACAGAGGAGTCTGTGGAGACAAAGAACATTGTCTATGGAAGCAAAGAGGGGGAATATATGAGAGCATAGTGGCACCATTGCTCTTATATGGGTGTGAAGCATGGGTGGTGAATGTTGCAACAAGAAGACTAGAGGCAGCAGAGATGTCGTGTCTGTGGGCAATGTGCCTGCACTCTGAAGGAGGGGTGCTGCTATGCTGCAGTTTTTAACTATAGTGTAGGCATGCCTCTGGCAATACAGTGATGGTCTGAATGATTAAAGTGTTTCTTCTTTTTTGGGTCACCCTGCCTTGGTGGGAAACAGCTGATGTCTCAATAAAAAAAACTGAAATAATTTTTTTTATCGGCCAATTCCCACCAAGGCAGGTGGTAAGCACTAAACATATAGGGGGTCATACTATACCAGAGGAACTTCTTTACCAACCAAGATTAACAGATACCCAGACTCCCTTGGAAGAGCACCATGGCTATATGATATATTGCAATAAACTACATATCAAGTGTACTGTATTTCACCTATTCTCATCTCTCCATTTCTTCTCAATCATTGCAGATATTCAAATGACTACTTGCCTCCTCATAATCAGGTAGCTCAAAGAAAGATTCTGCAGTGTAGCGGCCATCTTCTTCTTCATGGTTGAAAACACTGATGAAGAGTGACATTAGTAACTCCTGCACTAGAGCACTCACATTAGGCACTGATTCAGAATGACACAGCTCCACACGTTTCTAGAAAATATAAAATAGGGTAGCACATTTTAATATACTGATGTAACGAAACTTTCTTAAATCAGTCCATACAGAAGGGCAAACAAAGACTTTCTCTTAACATACCAAGTCAATGGGGTTCCCCCCTTCCATTCTTACCAATGATAAGTTTTTCCTGAGAATGATGATTTCTTCCTACCAGTGACGACTTATCCCACCAATGATTCCTATTATAAGAACATAAGAACGAAGGAACACTGCAGAAGGCCTACTGGCCCATGCGAGGCAGGTCCAAGTCTCCTACCGGCTTAAGCCAATGCACCCAACCTAGTCAGGTCAGGTCACATTGACTTAAGGGAGGAACACGGCAACTGACCTGGTAGCACAAGCTATCAGGTCCAACTCACACCCACCCACATCCACTCATGTATTTATCCAACCTATTTTTAAAGCTACACAACGTTCTGGCCTCTATAACTGTACTCGGGAGTTTGTTCCACTCACCCACAACTCTATTACCAAACCAGTACTTTCCTATATCCTTCCTGAATCTGAATTTTTCCAACTTAAAACCATTGCTGCGAGTCCGGTCTAGGCTAGATATTTTCAGCACACTATTTACATCCCCTTTATTTATTCCTGTCTTCCATTTATACACCTCAATCATATCCCCCCTAATTCTACGTCTTTCTAGAGAGTGCAGATTCAGGGCCCTTAGTCTATCCTCATAGGGAAGGTTTCTGATACATGGGATCAACTTTGTCATCCTCCTTTGTACATTTTCCAGAGAATTTATATCCATTCTGTAATACGGTGACCAAAACTGTGCAGCATAATCTAAATGAGGCCTAACCAAGGATGTATAGAGTTGAAGAACAACCTGAGGACTCCTATTATTTATGCTTCTTGATATGAAGCCAAGGATTCTATTAGCTTTATTGCGAACACTTATGCACTGTTGTCTTGGTTTCAGATTACTGCTAACCAGAACTCCTAAATCTTTTTCGCAATCCGTAATATTAAGATCTACATTATTTAGTTTATACGTGGCATGGTTATTGTCCTGTCCAACATTTAGAACTTTGCATTTGTCTATATTAAACTGCATCTGCCACTTCTCCGACCACTGCATCAGTCTATTCAAATCTTCCTGGAGTGCTCGAATGTCCTCGTCAGAATGAATTCGACGGCCTATTTTGGTGTCATCGGCAAACTTGCCGATGTCAGTCTTTATGCCCTCATCTATGTCGTTTATGTAGATTGTGAACAGCAGGGGGCCCAACACTGACCCCTGTGGAACACCGCTCGTGACGCTTCCCCACTCTGATTTCTCCCCATTTATGCAAACTCTCTGCTGCCTATTTGTCAACCATGCCTCTATCCAGGAAAAAATTTCTCCTCCTATTCCATGTGCCTTAATTTTCCTCAATAGTCTCTGATGTGGGACCCTGTCAAAAGCCTTACTGAAGTCCATATACACAATATCATATTCATTACCATGATCTACCTCCTCAAATACCTTAGTGAAAAAAGTTAATAAATTCGTAAGGCAGGAACGCCCCTTTGTAAAACCATGCTGAGATTCGTTGATTAATTTATGCTTTTCAAGGTGGCTACGAACTGCCTCGGCAATTATTGATTCCATAAATTTTCCCACTATGGAGGTTAGGCTTATTGGTCTATAGTTCGAAGCTAAGGACCTGTCACCTGTTTTGAAAATAGGTATCACATTTGCCATTTTCCACTTATCTGGCACCATGCCAGTTTGTAGTGATATGTTGAAAAGATTAGCCAAAGGTGTGCTAAGCTCCTCTTTACATTCCTTTAGAACCCTTGCATACAGTTCATCAGGGCCTGGGGATTTGTTAGGTTTTAATTTATCTATTTGCCTAAGGACCATGTCACTTGTGACCCTAATCGTGCACAGTTTATTATCGTCCTGTTCTACATAATTTATCATTACTGGAATATCGCTGGTATCCTCCTGTGTAAAAACTGTGAAGAAGTATGTGTTAAAAATTCTACACATTTCCTTATCACTGTCAGTGAGCTGACCCGAGGAACTTTTGAGTGGGCCTATCTTGTCCCTGATCTTACTTCTGTATACCTGAAAGAATCCTTTTGGGTTAGTCTTCGATTCTCTTGCAACTTTAACCTCATAATCTCTTTTTGCTTTTCTAATTCCCTTTTTTATTTCTCTCTTTAACTGAATATATCGATTTCTTAATTGCCCCTCTCCTCTTTTGATTTACCTATATATGCCTCTCTTTTGACCAATCAGATATTTTAATCTATTGTTCATCCATTTAGGATCATTTTTGTTTGATCTGATTTCCCTATTTGGAACATAATTTGACTGAGCAGCTAGAATTATGCCCTGGAAAGCATCATATCGGCAACCATCACCACCTACCTGACCCTTAGTCAGGTCATTCCAGTTCAGCCCACCTAAGTAATTTTTCAGTCCTATGAAATCAGCCAAGCGAAAGTCAGGGATGGAGACTTGATTGCCATTATTAGGGGAATTCCATGATATATTAAAACTGAGTGATTTGTGATCACTTTCCCCAAGCTCATCATTAACCTCAAGATTATTAATTAGTGTTTCCCTACTGGCAAGAACCAAGTCAAGGAGGTTATTTCCCCTAGTTGGCTTTGTCACAAACTGTTTTAAAAAACAATCCTGGATCGTATCAAGAAAGTCACCTGACTCTAAATTTCCTGTCAAATTGCTCCAGTCAATCTGTCTATAGTTGAAATCTCCCATTAGCACAACATTTTCGTATGTAGATGCCTTACGAATTTCGTCCCATAGAAGTTTACTGCACTCCCTATCAAGATTTGGGGCCCTGTAAATCACACCCAAAATTAGTTTTTCTCGGCCCTCGAGAAGCTGTAACCAAACAGATTCAGTGGCTGACGCTTCTAATTTAATATCTTGTCTAACACAACAATTTAAATTGTCTCTGACATACATCGCTACTCCACCACCTTTCCTGTTGACCCTGTCAGTGTGGAATAATTTATAGCCTTGTATGTGACATTCAGAGGGCATCTCTCTATCTTTCAGATTGAGCCAGGTCTCTGTTATAGCAATAATATCTATGTTTCCTGCACTTGCAATTAATCTTAGCTCATCTATCTTATTTCTTACACTCCTGCTATTAGTATGGTAAACCTTAAGGGAGCTAGTCCCTTGCTGCCCTCTGCTGTCCCCCTTTGTTTGCTGACCTGATCTATTGTCTTTATTTATAACTTCATGCTGAATGCCTTTTATACATTTACTGTTTCCAACCCTAGTGTTGCAACCTGCTTGTTTCCCACACACCCATACCTCTATCTTCCATCAGTTTAAAATCATAGGCATTTCACCAATGGCCTTCTCAATCGAGTCTGCAAGTGCTACCACCCCTGCCCCAGAGAGATGTACCCTATCCCTTGCATACATTGCTCTTCTGCTACATTTACTACACTTTATGAATTTTCTTTAAACTGATGCAGGTACAGTGGATCCTTGCTTGTCGGCTGCATTACTTATCAAACATATCAGTTTTCATATGAGAAATTTGAGAAAAAAAAGTCTTGGTTTTCATACGTTCTCTTAGCTGTTGACTGGCAATGCAAATGGCTCAGGTCACGTGCTCACAAAATGCGCACTGAACAATGAGTTGACAGCATGGGGTCTGAGTCAGTATAGTCACTAACTCTCACATGCTGTAAACATCTGAGCTTTTGTTGTGCATCTCATGGACTTTTTTCGTTATTTTGCGGCTTTTGGTGCCCTTTTTTTTTTTACTGCGAGACAAGCCATTGCCATTTCTCGTCAAGGAAATGTGCAATAAATAGCGTGAAGTGCAGGAGTTTGCTGTAAAATTTCATCCAGACAAAGCAATGGCCATCTACCTCTCTAACATGTACAATGACAGTGTAATGTCTCAATTTAGAGAAGTGTTAAAACAGAGCCTGAAACAAACCTCACTGGACAAAGTGAGACAAAGAACCAGTGAGTCGGAACAAGGTGTTAGTGGTGAAGAGACAAAGAAGAGAAACACCAGAAGGATAGTTGCCTGATATTTTTATTAATAGGCGACTCTCCTTCTAAGCAGTAACATACCCCCTCCTCCTCTCCTCCACCTTCTCTCCCAGTATGCCATTAGCTCTCCTCTGACAGGTAAGAGGCAGCTAAATTTTCATTTACTGTACAGTATTTTAGTTAAAGTTTCTTTTAGTATTCATTTTTACAGTTTTATGTAGTAGTTAGTACTGTCATTTTGGGGTGTGGAACAGATTAATTCTATTTACATATTATTTAAGGGAAAACTGCTTTCGTTGTTGTCCATTTTGGTTGTTGAATCAACATCTGGAACTAATTAAATCTGACAACCGAGGTTCCACTGTATTTTCTATCTTGCCTTTATTTTCTATTATTTGTGACTGCCTGTCCCTGTCTCTCTCTTTAGTTCAACTTTCCCCACTTGCATTTGCCTACCCCAGACAATAACTGACTATGATGTTAGCACACTTCTGGAAAGACAGAGATTGAGTGAATGTGTTTTCTTCTTTGGATCACCCTGGTTTGGCAGGAGACAGCTAGTGAATAAAAATAAAATGCAAAATTCTCTTAGCCTCTTTAGTTTTTTTTTTTTTCCCAACAAGTCGGCCGTCTCCCACCGAGGCAGGGTGACCCAAAAAAGAAAGAAAATCCCCAAAAAGAAAATACTTTCATCATCATTCAACACTTTCACCACACTCACACATAATCACTGTTTTTGCAGAGGTGCTCAGAATACAACAGTTTAGAAGCATATACGTATAAAGATACACAACATATCCCTCCAAACTGCCAATATCCCAAACCCCTCCTTTAAAGTGCAGGCATTGTACTTCCCATTTCCAGGACTCAAGTCCGACTATATGAAAATAACCGGTTTCCCTGAATCCCTTCACTAAATATTACCCTGCTCAAACTCCAACAGATCGTCAGGTCCCAAGTATCATTCGTCTCCATTCACTCCTATCTAACACGCTCACGCACGCTTGCTGGAAGTCCAAGCCCCTCGCCCACAAAACCTCCTTTACCCCCTCTCTCCAACCCTTTCGAGGACGACCCCTACCCCTCCTTCCTTCCCCAATAGATTTATATGCTTTCCATGTCATTCTACTTTGATCCATTCTCTCTAAATGACCAAACCACCTCAACAACCCCTCTTCTGCCCTCTGACTAATGCTTTTATTAACTCCACAACTTCTCCTAATTTCCACACTCCGAATTTTCTGCATAATATTTACACCACACATTGCCCTTAGACAGGACATCTCCACTGCCTCCAACCGTCTCCTCGCTGCTGCATTTACCACCCAAACTTCACATCCATATAAGAGTGTTGGTACCACTATACTTTCATACATTCCCTTCTTTGCCTCCATAGATAACGTTTTTTGACTCCACATATACCTCAATGCACCACTCACCTTTTTTCCCTCATCAATTCTATGATTAACCTCATCCTTCATAAATCCATCCGCCGACACGTCAACTCCCAAGTATCTGAAAACATTCACTTCTTCCATACTCCTCCTCCCCAATTTGATATCCAATTTTTCTTTATCTAAATCATTTGATACCCTCATCACCTTACTCTTTTCTATGTTCACTTTCAACTTTCTACCTTTACACACATTCTCAAACTCATCCACTAACCTTTGCAATTTTTCTTTAGAATCTCCCATAAGCACAGTATCATCAGCAAAAAGTAACTGTGTCAATTCCCATTTTGAATTTGATTCCCCATAATTTAATCCCACCCCTCTCCCGAACACCCTAGCATTTACTTCTTTTACAACCCCATCTATAAATATATTAAACAACCATGGTGACATTACACATCCCTGTCTAAGACCTACTTTTACCGGGAAGTATTCTCCCTCTCTTCTACACACCCTAACCTGAGCCTCACTATCCTCATAAAAGCTCTTTACAGCATTTAGTAACTTACCACCTATTCCATAAACTTGCAACATCTGCCACATTGCTCCTCTATCCACTCTATCATATGCCTTTTCTAAATCCATAAATGCAATAAAAACTTCCCTACCTTTATCTAAATACTGTTCACATATATGCTTCAATGTAAACACTTGATCTACACATCCCCTACACACTCTGAAGCCTCCTTGCTCATCCGCAATTCTACATTCTGTCTTACCTCTAATTCTTTCAATTATAACTCTACCGTATACTTTTCCTGGTATACTCAGTAAACTTATTCCTCTATAATTTTTACAATCTCTTTTGTCCCCTTTCCCTTTATATAAAGGGACTATACATGCTCTCAGCCAATCCCTAGGTAACTTCCCCTCTTTCATACATTTATTAAACAAAAGTACCAACCACTCCAACACTATATCCCCCCCTGCTTTTAACATTTCTGTCATGATCCCATCAGTTCCAGCTGCTTTACCCCCTTTCATTCTACGTAATGCCTCACGTACCTCCACCACACTTACATTCTGCTCTTCTTCACTCCTAAAAGATGGTATACCTCCCTGGCCAGTGCATGAAATTACCGCCTCCCTTTCTTCCTCAACATTTAAAAGTTCCTCAAAATATTCTCGCCATCTACCTAATACCTCCCTCTTCCCATCTACTAACTCCCCTACTCTGTTTTTAACTGACAAATCCATACTTTCCCTAGGCTTTCTTAACTTGTTTAACTCACTCCAAAATTTTTTCTTATTTTCATTAAAATTTCTTGACAGTGCCTCTCCCACTCTTTCATCTTCTCTCCTTTTGCACTCTCTCACCACTCTCTTCACCTTTCTTTTACTCTCCATATACTCTGCTCTTCTTATAACACTTCTGCTTTGTAAAAACCTCTCGTAAGCTACCTTTTTCTCTTTTATCACACCCTTTACTTCATCATTCCACCAATCACTCCTCTTTCCTCCTGCCCCCACCCTCCTATAACCACAAACTTCTGCCCCACATTCTAATACTGCATTTTTAAAACTATTCCAACCCTCTTCAACCCCCCCACTACTCATCTTTGCACTAGCCTACCTTTCTGCCAATAGTCGCTTATATCTCGCCCGAACTTCCTCCTCCCTTAGTTTATACACTTTCACCTCCCTCTTACTTGTTGTTGCCACCTTCCTCTTTTCCCTTCTACCTCTTACTCTAACTGTAGCTACAACTAAATAATGATCTGATATATCAGTTGCCCCTCTATTAACATGTACATCCTGGAGCCTACCCATCAACCTTTTATCCACCAATACATAATCTAACAAACTACTTTCATTACGTGCTACATCATACCTTGTATATTTATTTATCCTCTTTTTCATAAAATATGTATTACTTATTACCAAATTTCTTTCTACACATAGCTCAATTAAAGGCTCCCCATTTACATTTACCCCTGGCACCCCAAATTTACCTACTACTCCCTCCATAACATTTTTACCCACTTTAGCATTGAAATCCCCAACCACCATTACTCTCACACTTGATTCAAAACTCCCCACGCATTCACTCAACATTTCCCAGAATCTCTCTCTCTCCTCTACACTTCTCTCTTCTCCAGGTGCATATATGCTTACTGTAACCCACTTTTCACATCCAATCTTTATTTTACTCCACATAATCCTTGAATTT
Organism: Cherax quadricarinatus; assembly: GCF_038502225.1. Lineage (NCBI taxonomy): Eukaryota > Metazoa > Arthropoda > Malacostraca > Decapoda > Parastacidae > Cherax > Cherax quadricarinatus. Next base: position 1,440,719 of record NC_091309.1, on the reverse strand, counting down.
ATGCATTTGTAGTCCCTCTTTTCCTGCCATAGCTTATCCTTCAACATTATTGCTACTCCTTCTTTAGCTCTAACTCTATTTGAAACCCCAGACCTAATCCCATTTATTCCTCTCCATTGAAACTCCCACCCCCTTCAGCTTTGTTTCACTTAAAGCCAGGACATCCAGTTTCTTCTCATTCATAACATCCACAATCATCTCTTTCTTATCATTTGCACAACATCCACGCACATTCAGACTTCCCACTTTGAAAAGGGGTTACTAGCCCATTGTTCCCGGCATTTTAGTTGACTTTTACAACACGCATGGCTTACGGAGGAAAGATTCTTATTCCACTTCCCCATGGATATAAAAGGAAAAGTAATAAGACCAAGAACTAGAACCTTTTGGATATTCAGTGCTAAACATATTCTGCTTCTAACATATAAGAAATTTACACTAACAATATCAACTTCCTACTGTCATGATCAAGTCACTCTCATATTCCATAAATCATGAGCACAATGCAAGTAAAACTTTACATTCTGCCATCCATGTCCATAAAATATTTCATGTCAGTGGCCAGAAGTGTTACGAAAATTTAGACAAGGGAAAATATACCACCATTTATGTCAAAAGATGATGGGTTCTTAGTATGGCAAGCACCTGTGGAAAAAGAAGCATCCCTCCCAGAGAAGAGGCCCTACACTTGCCCTAGATATGAACCACAAACCCCACCACTATGGTAAGGTGACTCAACTTTGGGGAAACAAAGAAAACATTCATCATTACTCATTCAATAGTCATACATATTACCAAAAGAGCACAGAGTGTAGGCATTATACTTTTTTTATCTGCAATGCTAGCTAACCAGTTTCCCTAAATTCTTTCCAATGTGTTCCTAACTCTTACTCCAATACCACATAATATAAATATAATCAAGTTAAGTATTAAACCCAAGGGGTCATACAGAGCTGACACCATGTAAAACCCTAAAAACACTGATCTCAACTCTGATCTTATATGCTCATACATGCCTGCTAAATGCTCAGGCACCTACCACTCAAAACTGAGTCCTGGCAGTATGGTATATTTGACTGGCCTTTCATGTGCACTGAAAGATCTTTCAATGCACTGGCTGCTTCCCACCAAGGTGGGGTGGCCCAAAAGGAAAAATGAGAGTTTTCCTTTTAAATTAAGTAAAACATACAAGAGAAGGGGTTACTAGCCCCTTGCTCCTGCCATTCAAGTCACCTTCTACAACACGCATGGCTTATGGAGGAAGAATTCTGTTCCACTTCCCCATGGAGAAAAGCGGAAATAAACGAGAAGCAGCAGCAGCAAGAAAACAGAATGTAAAGTAAAAGGACACAAGTGCAACTAATGTGACATTTTATTGTGGCAACGTTTCGCTCTCCAGGAGCTTTATCAAGCCATTACAAACAATACATGGACACAGAGGGTATATATAGGATCAGAGTGAGGTGCAATACTAGTGAGGTACCATTTCGATGTTCACTAGTGGTGGTAGTAGTAGTAGTAGTGACAAAAGTAATACAATATGGTAGAGCAATTAATTCGTACATGAGAAAAAGGATATAAAAGCTATTACTTGGGTAACATAAAAATAGGTTGGACAAATATAGACTGGAAAGAGGCAGCTTGTTTCAGTGTTCACTCCTTGTATGTGCTTGTGTAGTATAACAGGAGAGACTATGTGATGGCAGGGTTTACTGTTTTCAGGAGAATTCTTGCTAAGACTTCGGAGATGGTGAAACTGCCGTTGTTTTGTTTAATTGTATTCGAAACAGCGATCAGTGCTGATTCGAGGCACTTGTGTCTATGGAAATTAGTTTCTTTGATCACTAATTGGGCGTCTCTGAATTTCACGAGATGATTGGTGGAATTTCGGTGTTGTACACAGGCGTTGTTCAAGTTATCGTTCCTACATGCGTAAATGTGTTCATTGAGGCGGGTGTCGAGGTTTCTTGCTGTTTCACCTACGTAAATCTTGTCACAGCCTCCACAGGGTATAGTGTAAACTCCTGCATTGACTGGTTCATGATGCTTGGATTTTGTCCTGGTTAGATCCTTTATTGAAGTGCTGGAAGCGATGGCGACTCTGGTGTTAGCTTGTGAAAGTACTTTTGAGACGTTCAGTGCAACCTGGCTGTTGGGAAGAATTATAACTTTGTTGGGAGTGGTGTTGGTGCGTGGAGAATTAATGATCTGAAGAGCTCTTTTCTTGCAGTCTTTGATGAAAAAAGAAGGAAAATGTAACTCAGTGAATGTTTGGTGAATGTATGTACATTCCTCATCAAGAAACTCAGGACTACAAATTCGGTATGCTCTTAGGAAAAACCCGATGATGATGCCTCTTTTGGTCTTGGTATCTTGACTGGAATAGAAGTGTGTGAGATCATTTTTATTGGTGGGTTTCCGATAAACTTGAAATCTTAGGTTGTTGTCTTTGTGAATGAGGACGTCGAGGAAAGGTATCTTGTCATTGGACTCTTCTTCTAGTGTAAACTGGATCGCCGGTTCAACTGCGTTGAGCCTTGCCTGAAGATCCCGTACATCAAAACGTTTGGGAGTTATTACGAGGACGTCGTCCACATAACGTAACCAAGTGACGCTTGAAGGGATGATGTTGGCGAAGTGTTGCACTAGTATTGCACCTCACTCTGATCCTATATATACCCTCTGTGTCCATGTATTGTTTGTAATGGCTTGATAAAGCTCCTGGAGAGCGAAACGTTGCCACAATAAAATGTCACATTAGTTGCACTTGTGTCCTTTTACTTTACATATTGTCGGTAATTCTACCAACTTTATTACAAGAAAACAGAAGAAAACTTCAGAGGGGTGTGTATATATATATGCTTGTACATGCATGTGTAGTGTGACCTAAGTAGAAGTAGCAAGATATACCTGAAATCTTGCATGTTTATGAGACAGAAAAAAAAGAGACACCTACCATCATGTAAAACAATTACAGGTTTTTGTTTTACACTCACTTGGCAGGACGGTAATACCTACCTCCCTGGGTGACTCACGAAACCTGGGTGGATGCTGTCTACCAACCTATTACCTAGGGAAATGAAAGGTATGGAGAAAAAATTTGAGCCTAAAAGTTCTCTCTCTAGTATTGTTCAACTTTCAGTAGGCCATCACTGTAATTTCTAAATTCCCAAAAAAAGAAACCAATTATTATTTTTTTCTTGAGTTCTAGACCATAATATAAAGAAACATAAAAGAAGTAGGTACTACCTTTCTTGGACCTCTTACTCATCAAACAGGGAGATCAAGTCAAATGTGCTGTTTATAAGAAACCCACTAATTACAGTGAGCTCACACAATTTTACTTGCATCATGATCTATAAACCAAACAATAAGTGATTATTGGTTTCTTCCAGTGGGCACTAAATTTGCAGCAATAATCTACTGAAAGCCAAGCAAGACCTTAATCAACCTCAGATTCCCTCTCCATACAATCTCACTACAAACAAAAGGCCACTCAGATGTAAATACTGCCAAAACTAAAAGAAATACTGAACACAACTCATCTCACCCAGTGGTACCACAGCCAAGAGTCTCTCTTATCCTAACTAAAGTCAATATTGATGTTGATGTGGTTACTTCCAAGACAATCAGACACACCACAAGATTCTTCACACTCAGTACTTCACTCAAAGATGCACTGCCTGATATTATTCCTTGCAAGGTATGTGATAAACCAAAAGTCTTCCCATATGCTTACAAGAACACAAGTGGTATACATGCAGACTGACCACAACAGTAATGCTTGCATACTACACCAGAAATCCCATGCCTTCATCATGGTGAGAAATACAGCTTCACTGTTATTACATGAAAATGACAGAATTAACCACAAATGTCTGGAGTATTCAATTATTTAACTATCCAGCACACCATTATCAGAACAGTGGCTTGTTCGTGTTAACTCAGCAACACACAATGCCACCATCTTAGAACAATGCAAACTTAAAGCTAAGTGTAGCCCAGTAGACATCCTGCAGTGCTCCTCTGAGGCTCCACTTCCTGCACTTTCACCTGACCTCAGTCACTGAGTGTATTATTTAAGAAGGGTTCTTGGATTTTCTATGTACTCAATAAAGCTCCCAATCCCTGTGCATGAAACATACCAATAAAAAGCTCCTCTCCATTTAGTGAACACAAATTAAAAGGACATACATAAATTTCTAAAACTAATTTTTGTCTTTTCTCACAAAAAGAAAATTTAGGGGGTGACAGTGTCAAAAAGTCTGTCAAGTTAACAAATTTTTTTTATTTTGTTTTAATGATGATAGTCCTTGAGTTAAAGAAGTACTTCATCCACAGTTTAGAACACTAGATTTGAATAAAAATATATGAAGTGGAACTGCTTGCATTGAACAAAAAAAAAAAGTTTGGAAATATGAACATGTGCCACATCGTTAATAAATCAACAAAATGCAATTATGTATTAACAGGCGCATGGACTCGGATTCTGCTTAATATCCACTCGGAATATAATCCATGCTTTCACATAACACTGATGCTTTTAACCTTTACCAAGATGTCAGTCTGATTCTCTCTGTTGAAAAGCTGGCAACATCCGCGTACCTCCAGGGCCTGGCGCTGCAGAGTAAGTGCATCACGATATATCTGAGAGTCTGGTTCATTATACCGACAAGCATTTTGGAACATTAATGTCAAGTCAGCCATGATGTCATCAAGGGTGATGTAAACTCCATTCTTCCATTTGTGCTGAATTCGGTCAAGATCAATTGGCTGTTTTATAACCTGAAATAATGAAAACAAAAATGTTATCATAATGCTTAAAGGAACTAACTAGTTAAATATTGGTCTATTTGCTAATAAACTATTTGAGACAGCCGACGTGTTAAAAAAAAAAAAATCTATGCAGTATAGCCATCATTTAGTTAAAACACGCTTTATGGGAAATGTATTTAACACCTGCGCAGCTGTACTGGAACATAATTTTCCACAGTTATGGGCATTTCTTCTTTTACAAATTAAAAAGTCATTTACTTTATTTCATGGATTCCATCAATTTATGCCACTTAGATAATAAATTACTAACCTCATAATAATCTGGGTAGAGTGCTTTAGATGGAAGTTTCAGGAAGACTTCTGACAGCTGTCGCCCTTCTGAGTCTCGGTAATCACGTACAGAATTGTAGAGAGTTCTGATGGTTTTGGATGGGCACACATATGAAGAGCATTTACTGCGCTTGAACACCTTCCCTTTAATGATGTTACCATCACCCTGATTGAGCTCTCTGATCTTCTCAATCAACACCTTAAATACAGAATCAAAATGCATTAAAAAACTGTAGTAAATGAAAATACTAAAACTGAATAATAAATGACAGTACTTATTGAACATTCTTGTTCACTACTTGACAGGATTATAAAATAAAAAAAAATCGAAATGCCTAAATTGTCACCCATTCAACTGTCCAACATACTCCATACAACCAGACTGCGTCCAACATACTCCATACAACCAGACTGCGTCCAACATACTCCATACAACCAGACTGCGTCCAACATACTCCATACAACCAGACTGCGTCCAACATACTCCATACAACCAGACTGCGTCCAACATACTCCCCATACAACCAGACTGCGTCCAACATACTCCATACAACCAGACTGCGTCCAACATACTCCATACAACCAGACTGCGTCCAACATACTCCATACAACCAGACTGCGTCCAACATACTCCCCATACAACCAGACTGCGTCCAACATACTCCATACAACCAGACTGCGTCCAACATACTCCATACAACCAGACTGCGTCCAACATACTCCATACAACCAGACTGCGTCCAACATACTCCATACAACCAGACTGCGTCCAACATACTCCATACAACCAGACTGCGTCCAACATGCTCCATACAACCAAACTGTGTCCAACATACTCCATACAACAGGAAACTAGACTGTGTCTGACATACTCCATGCAACAGAGAGTCAGACTGTGTCCAACATATGACTAATTTTGTACACCATTTATATCTCCAATAAAGAAACATAAAAAGAGGGGAAAAATATATAATAGATTGGAGGTCAGTTGTAGTGCAGGTGGGGTGCAGAAAATAATGGCTGTGTCCTGCTGGCCTAAAACCAATTGAGCCAAAACTCTGGAGATACTGAGACTCCCATGCTTTGTGCAACTATACTATACTAAGACTTAGTATTTCCACTCAGTATTTCTTAGTACAACAGAGCTGTGTAGAACAGGCAAAGCTTCAATATCTCCAGAGTTTTGACTAAATTGATTTTAGGTCATCAGGATACAGCCATTTGATGTCATTGTTTTGTGCACCCCCACCTATAACATAACTGATTTTCATGCTACTATATATCTCTCCATTTCTTTTGTCAGTACTGGATTGATAAAGAAAGAACAACAAGGCACAATACCTGTCCCCCTCTCCTATATATATACTGGCTCCCTCTCCATGTGTTACTGTGACTAATTAATGGTCCAAGTTGGACTGATATGTCATCATAGCCTTCTCTCTCTTTTGTGTGGGTTATTTGTGCACTGGACTGATAAAGCCCCTACCGAGTGAAACATTTCCATTAAAAAAGTTATTTAACATTATGTGAGTGTCTCTTTTATACATGTCTGTTTTATTTACCTTGTTTGTACTATCTGTTAACTCTAATAGCTCTAGAGACTATTTTGTCTCAGCAACCTAGTTGAAGACCCTTTATCCTAAATTGGAAAGAAAATATACTAATAAGAAGATGGAAAGTAAAAGCAAAATTTTGTAAGATTTACTTTTCATTTTACTTGTGTATGAGACAAAAAAAAAAGACCACCAATCCTACCACAGAAAATATTTTTTAGCAGACTTGCATTTCACACACATACAAAAGGATGGTTTAATTAATTTGATGGCTTCTATCTACCAACCTATGAAGGAAGGAAATAAATATACAAATGCAAGAGGAAAAGTAAGGATGAAGCTGCAAGTTTACAGCTCTGGATAAGGGTTACAATATCTGAAGCTGTGTATGAGGTACCTTACGTTCTGCACGTGTATTAGTTAAAAATATATAAAATAATATTCATGATACTAACTGAAAATTAATATGCTACTTAAGTCACAATTTACTCACCTTTTCCAGTATAGTCGCATCTGTATATATGATTGAACCTTCTTCATTGTACTTTTGGCAGTTGCGGAACATAAGCTTGAAGTCGGCGATGAGATCTTCCTCACTGGCGTACCTGTCACCTTTGATCTTGCCTTCGATGGTCTCCATATCTATAGGCTGAGTTATCACCTGAATGATAGTACCAATGTAATTTTCCTCAATTCTTCACACTAATTTATTCATTAAGAGGATATTCCTTCCAACTTTGCAAGTTGCTGGTGAAAAAATATTTATTTCTCTTTATTAATATTTTAATTTTTTATTAATGTAACTGCAAAAACCACAGATTTGGCAGAGGATATTTTGATCGATGATAATAGCCTACTGAAATCTGTATTAGATACTACATAACTGATGCTGAGAAAGGCTTAGAAAATTGATCCTTCACTCCATTTGACAAATGCATCAAATATGTCCATAAACCTAAATGGAGATAACCAAACTAATTTGCTTATAATTTGCTAAGACTCATCTCAAACTCCACTGGGTAACTGTTGAGGTCCAGTCAGTAACGACAGTATATGATACTGGTAAAATTTAGGCACCATCCACCTTGTATGAAGGTCACATAACACCTCATTTTACAGCTCTGGTATCTCTCCACATGCCATTGCTCAGTTATCCAACACTATTTGTAAGTAATGTGTTTATCTTTTGTGATTTTTCTACTGAACAAAATCAAGTTAGTGACTCCTAGCAATAATAAATATATTCATAATTTGATTGCTAATGAATGGGTAAAACAAGGAAAAGAACAAGCTTTGCAGGTCTTAAATGCAAGTTTAGCTTAACCATACTTATGATTGGGACTCCTATAAACCCTTCCACTATTGCAACCCCAAATTAAAAGTACTGGCAGTGTTGCTATTTCTAATAACATAACTTCATTTTCTGAAATGGTAGTGTCTTTTTCTGAAGGTAATGGAATGAAAAATGCAAAATTTAAAGGAAAACTTATGGAATTTTGTAGATGCCCAGTTTGTGGTCTGGGAGCAATTGATACCACATTCTTCATTTGATAACACATGCAATTGATAAAACATTCTTCATTTTGAATCCATCATCATACAAAAAAAAAAAAAAAAAAAATGCACCCTATTTCCTGGATTAATAAAATATAACCAAGAATGAACGATCATGGTTTTGGCCATCCTAAAACAGACCTTAAAAAAAAAACCATGAAACTGACCAGGGAAAAAGGGGGTTATGGAAGGCCCTACTCTTTCTCAGGAAAAAAAAAAAAAATTGCCACTTTAAGCCCTAATTCTGGTCTGAAATCTGCAAAATCATCTTCATTTCATTAACCCTTTGACTGTTTCAGGCACCTTTCTGAAACTGTCATTTTATGTCGCCAAATATTCGAAAAAAAAATTATTTTTTCTTATGAAATGATAGAGAATCTTTTCCCGATGGTAATGACACCAAAAGTTCGAAATTTGGTTGAAAACTCACGGAATTACGCTCCCGCGAAGTTAGCGGAATCGGCGACATATGTGTATCGGCGATTTCGCCGACTTTGAGCCCTGTTTTCAGCCAATTTCGTTGTTCCAGTTGACCAAACTCATAGCTATTTCTTTAGAACTCCATTTTATCTATCAGCTGAGTACAAGAAACCGCCCATTTACCAATTTGAAGTACCCAATATAGTGGTCAGAAATTGGCAATTTGGCCAATTTCATGCAAATTAAAAAAGATGCCAATTTCAAAATTGGGTCCAGAATAAACAAGGTAGACATTCTTGGCACTAAAATAGCATATCCTCTGTTCATTAGTCACATCTCTAGGCCCCTCTTATATTATTATTGCTTTCTATTTTGATTTTTTATTCATACAAAAAAATACAAAATTTACTGTTATGCACACTACTGCATTATTGTAAAAATGGTATAAATAATATCAGTGCACTAGTGAAAGAATATTAGACTCCCCAGTTGACGTGTATTGGACGTGTGGTGTGATTTGTTTACTCCTGAACATTGGTAAAAATCAAACATTTCCGCTAATTTGAGCTCAGTTTCAAGGTCGTTTTCATCGTCAAAGTAATGAAAATCATCTCTCTGTAATATGTTTTCCATTTTATCACCTAAGACCATGAAAACGCGAATACAACGATAAATACTATACGAAAATACACCTCAAAGTCGGCGTTTTATTACAAAAAAAACGATCAGTTTTTTTTTTCTCATTACGCAATGTGTGCTGCAGGATTTTTTTTATGTGGTGCACACTGACCACACAGACCCATTCTCTCACATGTGGGCTTACCAGCTTTCTCCCGCTTGATTTGAAGCCGTTAGAATTATTGAGTATATATACGTCAGAAACATTGGCTCGTAAGACGTATTTATACGTCGAAAACAGTCAAAGGGTTAATGATGAAAGTTTATTCTTTTTTTTTGGGGGGGGTCACCTTGCCTTGGTGAGAAATAGCTAACATGTTGGGAAAAAAAAGAGAGAGAAAAAGAGAGAGAAAGAGAGAGAGAAAGAGAAAGAGAGAGAGAGAGAAAGAGAGAGAGAGAGAGAGAGAGAGAGAGAGAGAGAGAGAGAGAAAGAAAGAGAAAGAAAGAAAGAAAGAGAGAGAAAGAAAGAGAGAAAGAAAGAAAGAGAGAGAAAGAAAGAGAGAGAGAAAGAAAGAGAGAAAGAAAGAGAGAGAGAGAAAGAGAGAGAAAGAAAGAGAGATAGAGAAAGAGAGATAGAGAAAGAGAGATAGAGAAAGAGAGATAGAGAAAGAGAGATAGAGAAAGAGAGAGAGAAAGAGAGAGAGAAAGAGAGAGAGAAAGAGAGATAAAGAGAGATAAAGAGAGAGAGAAAGAAAGAAAGAGAGAAAGAGAGAGAGAGAAAGAGAGAAAGAGAGAGAGAGAGAGAGAAAGAGAGAGAGAGAAAGAGAGAGAGAGAAAGAGAGAGAGAGAGGTTTCATTACTAATGTTGGAGAGCTCACACATAGTTTTGTGAACACTCGACGTCCCGACATGATAGCTGTTGTTGAAACATTTTTGGATGACAGGACTCCAAAAAATTTTGCAAGAATTGCTGGCTACACCTCATGGATGAGAAGAGACAGGCAAGGGCAAGGAGGAGGTGTCGCTGTGTGCTTCTCTAAAAGTGTTCATGCCCAGCACATTGATGTTGCCACCCCTACACATCTTGAAATGATGTTCTTCAAGCTCTGTATAAACACTAGTACCTCTGTACTAGCATGTGCAATGTACAGACCTCAGTGGCAACATGCAGACCCTATCAACTTCCTAATGGAAAATATTGACTCCCTTCTGCTACAACACAACTGTCAACATATTATAATTGTTGGTGACCTCAACAAGCACCTTATACAGAGGGACTTTGATGACCTTGCAGTGTTTGACATGAGAAACTTTGTTGATTTCCCTACTCATATCTCTGGCTCCTCCCTTGACCCAGTAGTGAGTGATCTGGCAGAAGGCATAGTCACTTGTCAACCCCTCGGCTATGTTGGATCGTCTGACCACAAGGCTGTTTTTACGACACTTAAGATCCCAACAGAACGAGGTGAGGAGTCCACACGCACAACCTGGCTATGGGAAAGAGGTAATTGGCCAGCCCTTTGCTCTGAGCTCGCCACCACCGACTGGAATGCTCTTCTCCAAGGGGATGTTGACAACCAAGTGAAAGCCTTCACTGGACACATCCTTAATCTACAACAAGAACACATTCCTCACCGGCAATATGTGACGAAGCCTACAGATCAGCCTTGGTTTGGCTTTCATTGTAGAGAGGCTGCTACTGCTAAGTACAAAGCATGGCGAAGGTATAAGAGACATCCTACCACCTATAACAGGAACTTGCACATGCAAGCCTGTAGGCATATGGGTGATGTTCAAAAGTGGGCCATTGCTAAATGGGAGGTGGACACTAAAAGAAAGTTAGCATCAGGTAGGGTAGGCTCCAAAACCTGGTGGTCCCTGGTCAAGGACAGACAAGGTTATCTGCCTGATGAACTTATTCCACCTCTAAATCGACAGGATGGGACCACCTCTACTAGTAGTCAAGAGAAGGCGGACCTCTTTGCTGAACACTTTGCTACCAAAATGCAAGTTCCTGATCCAGCAAGGGACCCTCCTTGGCTAGCTGCAAGAACTGTGTCAAAACTGTCAGTGGTGACAATAAGGCAGGAGGAGGTGCATTTCCTACTTAAATCGCTTGATGTGGGCTTTTGTTGAGAAGATGTGCAGACCAGCTGCCTCTAACTCGCATCTTTCAGCACTGTGTAAATGGCCCTCTCTATGGAAAGAGGCAAATGTAGTCCCTGTTCACAAAAAGAAGAGCAGAGCAGAAATCAGCAACTACAGACCAGTGTCACTCCTGTCAATCACTGGTAAGATCCTTGAGACAATAATCTCAAGACAAATGACAGAGTTTTTTGACTACCACTCACTACTTTGTGATCGTCAATATGGCTTCAGGAAAGGTTACTCTGCTGCTGATCTGTTGTTAAACCTCTCCACTAAGTGGCACCAGTCACTGGATGAATCCAAAGTCAGCTGTGTGGTAGCACTGGACATTGCTGGCACTTTCGACCGGGTGTGGCACCAGGGCCTCTTAGCAAAACTTCAAGCACTGGGAATTGCAGGCTCTACGCTATGTCTCCTCAGTGATTACCTTCATGGTAGATCTCTAAGTGTAGTTCTCAATGGAATGGAATCAGCAAGACATCCTATTGGGGCAAGTGTTCCACAAGGAAGCGTGCTGGGTCCATTGTTATGGAATGTCTACTTCAACGACCTTCTTCATCTCATCCCAGAATCACATGCATATGCAGACGACTGTACACTGACATTCACTTATCCAAGAGAAGAAATGCCAGCTGCTCTAAGCTACATCAATCACCAGCTGAGAGCTATATCAGCTTGGGGAAATAGATGGCAAGTAACATTTGCACCTGAGAAAATGCAAATGATGATCGTCTCTAGGCACCATGATGGTAATGCTGGTGCAGTAGTAAGGATGAATGGGAGGATGTTGGCACCTGGAGAAGAAGTTGATATCCTTGGGGTGAAATTTGACTCCAAACTAACCATGAAGAACCACGTTGTAAATCTTGCAAACAAGGCAGCCAGGAAGCTTACAGCACTTTGCCGTATCTCCCATCTGCTTGACAGTAGGGGTTGCAAGATCCTGTACGAGGCACAAGTACGCTCACACCTTGAGTATGCTCCACTTTCTTGGTTTGCCTGCCCCCCCCCCTCTCATCTGCGACTGCTTGACAGAGTAGAGAACAGAGCAAGACGTCTCATCTCTCGCCTGGACCCATCCTGGATAGATCTGTCATTTCAGCAGAGCCTTCAACATAGGAGGGATGTGGGTGGCCTTACTGTTATGTACAAGGCCAATATTGTCAAAATACCACACTTGGATCCACTTCGAGGACAGCGTGAAACAAGCTTTTATGCCACAAGACGGGCAGAAAGCAGCAACTTCACTCTGGCTGTACCCTTCTCCAGAACATCACTCCATCTGAGATCATACATACCCAGGATGACTAGAGTATGGAACACATTCGTACAGCATAATGATGTCAACGAGATAAAGTCAGTTGATCAAATGAAAATGCTTGCCCACAGATGGCTCCAACTTCATCCTGTTCCCTACTTGTATGTCTCATAACAATAAAAATGCTTTCAAATGAGCTGATGTAGGTAACAGCTCTTAGCTTGCCAATAAAGTTAGGAATCCTTAACCTGTAAATAGCTGTCAATAAAGCTAGGGATCCTTAACCTTGTCAAACCCTGTGTAAAAAAAAAAAAAAGAGAGAAAGAGAGAGAGAGAAAGAGAGTGTCTTTATCTATCAGTTAATAGTAAGGAAAAGACTCTATAACCATATGAACCACCCTAGAAAACATCTCAAAAATCACCGTTTTAAACCGAATGCAGACAAAGATTAGCTCTTTCCATTATGTACTACGAGGGGCAGGATTTGTTTTTTATACAGGTACACCTCACTTAACATCTGAGTTCTGATCCTAAGAGTAGGTCGGTAAGGGAATTGGCCGTTAAGCAAGGAGCCACCCCTTACTGATATTTCAATCATACTGTATTGGTAGGTTTGTGTGTCAACCATCTTTAGATACAGTTTTAATGTCACCTTTGCACCATTTCTAAAAATTTCAGTATATTAAAAACGGAACTAGGCATTAAAAAAATAGTAAAGTAAAATACACATACAGTACACTGGTTGGAAGTCCAAGCGGTCATTAAACAGGCAAGTTGAAAACGAGGAGTACCGTACTATGCAAACTCACCACAGAGATGCATTCTCTCACACCTAGGCCAAAATCACTGCTCACAGCATATTTGAGGGAGCTGTGCTAAAAACATAGATCTATGTGGAGGACAGTGGTGTCCATGATGTAGATCTATGTGAGGGACAGTGGTGTCGATGATGTAGATCTATTGGGTGACAGTGGTGTTGATGATGTTCATATACATGGGGGACTGTGAAAGGGTTACTAATAATCATCTGCCATTAGTAAAATATGAAGACTTTACAATAACATAAGAGGAAAATTGAAAGCCTATCCAGCAGAGAGAACCATTTTTTTTTTTTTCAACAAGTCGGCCGTCTCCCACCAAGGCAGGGTCGACTTGTTGGAAAAAAAAAAATAAATAAAATAAAAAAAAATAAACTACGCATTTGCAATTTGGATTAAATTATTTAGCTTTCTTTATCCATTACTGATTTTTTGTTATACAGTGGATGATTATAATGATATCCACGACTTGTGGACTGAGAAACATATGGAAAAAATAGGGTTCCGTTCCTCAGACCTCCGAGAGAGCTATAACAAATTTTTTGGTCAAAAATAATAGCTTCTCTTACCTAATCTTATCAATGATGATGTTCTGTTTAATATGTGAACTCTTGTGATGCTCAGACAACTAAAAGTAATAGTGTATTAATTATAAAATGGTTACATTAATGCAGTACTGTACATTATTTGCTACTTACATTCGAGTTTAGGATGCATATCATCTTAGAGTGGAGAGGTTGGCTGTGGCTCTACTCGACTAAGGTTGAAGGTTGGGACTCGTATGATGGTGCAGCTTCATCAGTAAAATACTCAGATACTCAGTCATACAGTGCTGGTTTGTTTTACCCTGCATACAATAAGGCCCAAGTGCCTATTCCAGAGTATGCTTTACAGGCTTCAAGATGAGTCTTGGTCCTTTTCAATAAACAATTCTGCAAATTTGCCAACAGCTTACAGTGTTTGATGTAGCTCTTGCAGTATCAACACCACTCACTCAGGCTCAGGTTCTGCATCCTCAATGTCTTCTGTTCTCTGCAGCTGGAAATATAATTCCTGCAACATTTCCTCTGCAGGTCATTCATCATCATCATGTTCCAAGAGTTCACTAATGTCATCTGGCAGTATACCTTCAAATCCCTAACCTAGCATTCTCTTTGCTAGATCATCAATTTCCTGAACCTGACTCTCCATTGATGGAAAACCAGCAAAATCATTCACCACAATAGGCCATATTTTTCTCCAAGCAGCAATTATTATCAATTTTGGTACATGATCCCATGCTTTTTTTTTTTAATAGGAGAGTGCATCTGCAATATTATATATGCACCTAAACTCTGGCATTCCACTGTGTCATTAATTGCTGCCACTAGTTTACTTCTGATATACCTTTGATAAGTTTCAAGAGTCTCACTACTCTCAAAGCCTAGCCATGGGCCAGGCTACGTCTGGTGCTTGCCTGGTCAACTAGGCTGTTGCTGATAAATTAGACATATGTGCAACACTTGGGTATCCTTATTGAGGAAACGTTTCGCCACACAGTGGCTTCATCGGTCCATACAAAGGAGAATGGGGAAGAACAGGAGGAGTTTGAGGTAATCAGTCCCTCAGCCTTGAGTCGATGTGGTCAGTCCATCAATCCTGAGGGACTGATTACCTCAAACTCCTCCTGTTCTTCCCCATTCTCCTTTGTATGGACTGATGAAGCCCCTGTGTGGCGAAACGTTTCCGCAATAAGGATGCCCAAGTGTTGCACATATGTCTAATTTATCAACCTTTCGGTTCTCTGAACCATTCATCTACACAGGCTGTTGCTGCTGAAGACCTGCTGCCCCACATATCCATCACAGCCTGGTTGATCTGGCACCTGGTGAAGATACTTGTCTGGATGACTATGACAATGATCAAGGATGAGGAAAACCCTGAATGAAAGATTTTTAAAGGACAGGTACATCCTCACTTCAGAAATAAAGTGATGCTTAAGCTATGCCATGGCAATGGACTTCCAAATAACAGGCAATGCACTTATGTCTTTTCCTTTTAAAGCATGGGGATTCTTGTAGCAATAAACAAGCAAAGGCTTATATTTAAAGTCTCCTGATGCACTACTGCAAAGAAACAAGCTGAAATGATCTTTTGCAGCTTTGAATCCAGCAGTGGTTTTCTCTTATTAACCGATGTACATTCTAGATGGCATTTTCTTCCAAAACAAACCTGTCTCATCAGCATTAAACAACTACTCGGATCTACATCCAACCTCAGAGATAATGCTAGCTAGCTAGCTCAGCTGGGAACTTTCCTGCAGCAGAATGGTTGGTAGAGGTACTCTCTCCACTCAACTTTATACTATGCAAACTACAGAATCTGTTAAACCATCCAGAACTAAAAGCAGACTCATTTTTGGACTGTCCTTCCTCCTCACAGTTTTATAGTATGAAAAGGTTTCTCCTTAACAATAAGGCCATCGAGTGGGATATCTTTTTTTCCTTGTTTCTCAATCCACACATTTAGTAAACTTTATTTTGTTTAAATTTACTGACCTATTCCTCATTCGCTTCACTGTATCACACTGAGGATCACTCATTTCACAAACCCTTATCTTTGCCTCATCTTTAATTGACCAAATCACTGATTCTCTAACACAAACAACAGTGCCGGCTCCATGATGCATTCACCTCTCTTCATCCCAATTACGTCCAGTTTTTTTTTTGTGACAGGCAGTGAAAAACATCCACTGATGAGATGGGAGGCTGGTTTGTTTACATCCCCTCACCCTCCCTCTGATCTAAGACAATGGAGTTGCCTAACATGTAGTGGGAGGTCTGAGGCCTGCCTGCCTGCCATGGCGCTCCTTAACAGAAGAATTCTGCTCCAGTGCTCCTTAACAGAAAAAAGTGCCACCAATGGAAATGAATTCTGCTCCCTTAACGGAAATGGGTGCACTTCATTTAGAAATGAAAACTTAAATTTAAATCACCTACTGAAAATGCGAGTTATGACTGCACAACTTAAGGTTTTCTTCTGTGGTAAGAAAATCCATTTTTACAAGCGTTTGCAGAGAAATAATACTTTAAATATTCTGGGCTGATAATAAGTGAAGAAAAAATAATAAACAGATAAGGAAAACAGCCTTTATTACAAATTCTTTATGGCTAAACAAAGAAGTTAATTTGAATTGTTTGTTATTACCATTTAACTTACAGTAATCAGAGATATCTAGAATAAAATTCCATGATTTTATGAACTAGTTTTAATAGCTCAAGTCCCTAATCTTAAACATTAACTAAAAACCAACAGCTGTTTTACCTCATAATAATCAGGGTAATTCCTCTTGGCTGGCTTTTCAATAAAGGCAACAATAGGCTGCCGGCCATCTTCTGTCATATAGTCCATTAAGGTCTTGAACAGGATTTTTGCTCGACGTTTAAATGTCAAAGGTCTGGCAGGACGACCTAGACGACGTCTGCTGTGCGACTGTGAGTCGTCATCATCACTGTAACTATCCGAGTCCTAAAAATGAGATTACTTTTATTTACACTGATTGCTGATACATTCTAGAAAGTACAAGAAAAGGCCTCTAATTGCTGTATAGCCAGATAATTGGTTAAACATATATGAAAGTCAACCAAAACTAACTGGCAGATATCAAATACTAATACATTTAGTTTTATATTTAGTTCAGTAATTACACACATCTACAACCTTCAAGTGCCTTGGTCACATTTCAGCCTCACTTTATCTTTGTCAATATAGTGTAATAAAATACAGTAGGACCCCCATATCCGCGGGAGATGTGTTCCAAGGACCTGCCATGGATACCAAAGCCGTGGATAGTAGCAAAACCATAGATAATCCTATACATATCTATTATAAAGTTTAATCGATAAATTATGCACAACAAGTGGAGAATCATCACTTTTTTCACTGATGGGAAGCACTTCACGGCTTTTCTTCAGCTTTGAAGAACTGCCAGCTTTCCTACTTTTGAGCTTTGGGGCCATTATTATACAAAATTAAGAAATATTTTTGGGCCACAGTAAACCATGGATAACTGAAACCACGGATACCGAATCAGTGGATACGAGGTTCTACTGTATAATATAATTATGGCTACTGTTAAAAATATTTTTGTTTTTTTCAACAAATTGGCCATATCCCATCAAAGTAGGATGACCCAAAAAAAAAAAAAAAAAAAAAAAAACTTTTTACCATCATTCATACACAATCAATGTCTTTGCAGAGGCGCTCAGATATGGCAGTTTAGATGTTACTCCAAACAGTCAATATCCCAAACCCCTCCTTTTAAAGTGTAGGCATTGCACTTCCCACCTCCAGGACTCAAGTCCAGCTAAGTGGAAAAAATACGAGTCAAACATAGTAGGTTTGAACCAGTGAACTTCGACTAGTGAAATGAAAGTGAATTTAACAAGCCGTATGGCCCTTACCATTAAAAGAATCTTTTTCATCTTTTCCAAAAGCTTTTTGTTACAGTATTGTATACAGAACAAGACATCCTTACCTCTTCATCCATTGCCATTATCTCTTCTGATTTATTCTGTATATACTTTTGGAGCTTCACAGCATCACGGTATATTCTGGAGTCCGGCCGATTGTACTGCTGAGCATTGTCAAACATCAAGTTGAAGTCGTCCAGCATCTCAGATATCAAGCGGTACTCTCCCTTCTATCAAATGTAAAATTATTATTAAAGTTGTGGTAACATCTTTTATTTTACTCTAGAGACAGTATGATTCCATGTGGCTCCTATTTCATTACATTCATATACAGTACATATAGTTTAGCAATATAAAAGTTTATTGCAGAGAATTCTCCTTACTCATGCAAGGAGAAATTCCTGTCTACTTATCAGGAACAAGACATTGTTTGGTTTTGGAGGAATGCAGAAGATATGATCCTGAATATTCCATTGCAAAGATAAGAACTTTTTTTTTTTAAACAAGGGATGATCCAAAACAAAAGATAACTTATAGAAATTGCAAGCTTTATTGAGCCACAGAGATGTCAGGAAACATTATAGTAAAAGTAGGAATTAGTGAATTCTTTGCTTAAGTCTAGGTAACTGTAAAGCTTTTGAAAAGAGTATGACAAACCCTTCCTCTCCAAATTGTCATCCTTGGTTTTCCAGTTTCTCAGTAAACTAATTTTGAATTTTCTCTCTGAAAGATTCACTTCACTGCTGTAAGTGGCAAGGCTTTTGACTCTCAATCAACTGGAATGGTCAGTCAAGTTCTGTTATGTTCTCTACATTTATCCTGTTAATCATCAATGCTTTTAACCCTTTCAGGGTCAAGAGGTCCTCTCCTAAATTCATTCTCAGGGTCAAAAATTTTTCAGGAAAAAAAAAAAAAATTATCTTTTCTTATGAAATGATAGAGAATCTTTTCCCAATCATAATGACACCAAAAGTATGAAAGTTGATGGAAACCTTACGGAATTATGCTCTCGCAAAGTTAGCAGTCTCAACGATGTTTACACATCGGCGATTTCGCCCACTTTGAGCTCTATTTTCGGCCAATTTCAGTGTACTAGTCAACAAAATTCTTATCAATTTCACTAGAGCTCCATTTTTTCTATCGAATGAGTACAAGAAACCACCCATTTACCGATTTCAAGTATTCAATAAAGTGGTCAGAAATTGGCAATTTTGCCAATTTCACACAAATTTCAAAAAGTGCCAATTTCCAAATAGGGTCCAGAATAAGCAAGACAGACATTCCTGGCACTAAAATAACATTTTCTCTGTTCATTAGTCACATCCCCAGGCCAACCTTACATCTCTTTTGCTTTCCAGTTTTGAATTTTTATTCTCACAAAAAATAGAAGATTTACTGTTATGCAGACTACTGCATTAGTGTAGAATGGTGTAGAAATGGTATAAATAATGTCAGTGCACTTGTGAAATAATATTAGACTCATAAGTTAACGTGTATTGAACGCTTGGCATGATTTGTTTACTTTTGAAATTTGGTAAAAATCAAACATTTCTGCTATTTGAGCTCAATTTCAAGGTACTTTTCATTATGAAACCAATCAAAATCATCTCAATTTCTGTAACAAGTCTTCCATTCTATAAAATGAGACCAGGAAAACTAGAATACAACCATAAATACAATACGAAAATACACTGCAAAGTCGCCATTTTAAACCAAAAACATGGTCGGATTTTTTTTTCCTCATTATGCACTGCATGCTGAAGGATTTTTTTTATACTGTGCACACTGACCACATAGACCCATTCTTTCATATGTAGGCCTACCAGCTTTCTCTCACTAGATTTGAAGGCGCTAGAATTTAGGTGTTCTAGTACGTCTATAACCCTGGTGCGTAAGCCGTACTAGTATGTTGGAAACCCTGAAAGAGTTAACAATACATTCAACTGTTATCAACATCTTAAAACGTCTTAAAATATTCCTGACATCTTGCCAATCAATACCTCCCCATCTAATATCTCACTCTTTCAAGCTTAAATGCCATGTCCATTTGTTCTCCAACCTTTCTCAATTTATACTAAACCTGATATTTGGCAGATGAGAATGAACTAGGGGTGACATAATTAAAGGTACAAAATTTTAAGAGGAACATTATAATAAGGCAGCTAAGGAGAGACAATGAATTAAGAAAATGCAGACAGGGAAATACAAGTGGAAACAAAAGACACAGACAAGCCATATGGACTATAGTAAGTATGCCTTTTATTTCAGGGTGGTTGAAAAGTGGAATGATCAGGCTAAAGAAAAGACAGTCAACTTCAAGAGTAGGTATGATAATGCCCAAGAAGCCACATATTAGTAATGTTGATTAAAATACTAGTCTAAGAGCAAAGATAAACCCCACAAACAACTAGGCAAGTACCACTGCACATGTTAGGTGACATCCTCAACAAGCAAGAAACTAGCCAAGCAATCAAGCACCTAAATAAACAGTAATTAAAAGTGTAACTGGACTATCTAGCCACAAGATAAGGAAGCACAACAACATTTCTGATGTTACTGTGTCCTAATTACAACACTCCCTCCCACAGTGTTTAATAATACTTTCCAACAATAATTTCACTTCACATTTAAAAACACATTTCTTATTAATTTTTGGACGCTGAATTCAAACAGAATTCCACAGTGAATGATTCTACCATGACAGCCATCATGGAGATGAGATACCAGGGAAACCTGACAATCAGACTGATGGTTGACCACTGCTGGACACTTGTGCAGGAGAATGATACTTAACATAAATAAATACGACTGAAAACCGAGATGTAAATATGTTTGTAAGACCAGATGGAAATTTGCGTGTGTTGTGCATATCCAGTAGACAGTCAATTAACATGCAATCCTCTAACATGCTTTCTCTATTACATTGTTTCAAAATTGTGGCATATTTTCGATGAACATGCCATAAAATTCGACTAGCACAGTGCCCCTTCTGGGTGAAAAATTTGGAGCACCGCGAGCTGGACTGTGGGATTTTCCCCCTCCATCTAGTGGTCTCGCAGGCAGCCTGCTTGTGGGCCAGTCCATTGTCTTCGTCTTTGAGTTTTGACGCTTGCAATACAGAGTTTCCAAAATTTCATCTGAAGTGCAGTTCTTCCATAATACCTTTTTAGCATCAAGTAACAGCATTATAAACAACCAAGAGATACTAAACAACAAAATACTACATGTTAGATCAAATTCTTATACGTACGTATATTATTGTGAAACTGACAAAACATACCACTATCTTCTTCCTGATCTGAGACATAGAGATAGGGTTCTTTATCTCTATGTAGTAGTCAGCATGCCACCGCCGATTAGGCAGACGTTTGAATGGTTCTACTAGCAAGTAGTTGGGATCTGCCAATTAAAAGAATAACTATCATCATCAATTTATCCTCTGTATTCAAAGTGAAAAACATCATAATATACATTATTAGTATATTTAGGGGAAAATGGGAGGAAATCAGGGTCAGTTCAAAGAAGGGAAGGACAAGTCCATTATTTTGAATCTAGAGCCCTTCACCAGCATCAAGGAAACACTCTTGAGGGGTGATCAGGTTTGCTACAAAACCGCAATGAAATATTAAAAATATGCACATTAATGATCATTTATTCAGAACTTGTTAAAAATAAATTTAAATGAGCAGACGCTGTCTTAAGATTTTAAATGTTAAGGTTTCTAGTCTCTCAATTTTTTCTAAGAAGTACATTCAGTTCCTCTAAGCACTATACAATACTGTCCTTTACTTCCACAATACTTTAATTCAGTACAGAACTATAAATAACGTTCTCAAATTCACCAGCAATTTAGTGTACCTAGATTAGGTTAGGTAAGGTTTGTCAGGAAACAGGACAAGTGTACCAAAGTCACTAATTTTATTAATGCTGTAGTGCATGCAAAAAACTTGTTGTCAATTTTGCATTACAAATTTTCATCCCACCTGGATATTTTTCATTTTATTCACACATCAACTGTTTCCCACCAAGGCAGGGCGACCCAAAAAAGAAGAAACATTTTTCAACATCATTCACTCCATCACTGTCCTGCCAGAGGCATGCCTACACTACAGTTAACCCTTTCAGTGTCGAGACCCTTGCTTACAAACTTGCTCTCTGTGTCGAAGAATTTAAAAAAAAAAAAAAATTCTTATGAAATGATAGAGAATCTTTTCCCGATGGTAATGACACCAAAAATACTAAATCTGATGGAAAACTCATGGAATTACACTCTCACAAAGTTAGCTATCTCTGCGATATTTACACATAGACATGTCCGCTACTTTAAGCTCAATTTCAAGGTACTTTTAATGCGTAAACCATTCAAAATCATCTCTAGTTCTGTAATATATCTTCCATTCTATCAAATAAGACCAAGAAAAAGAGAATACAACTAATACTAAAAGAAAATACACTGCAAAGTCGCTGTTCTAAACGAAAAACACGGTCGGAGTTTTTTCTCACTATGCCCTGTGTGCTACAGGGATATTTCTTATACTGCACACACTGACTACTCAGACCCATTCTCTCATATGTAAGCCTACCAGCTTTCTCCCGCAAGACTGGAAGCCGCTTGAATCTTGGCGTGCTATTACAGGACCGACACTGGCTTGCAAGCTGTAATACTACGGGAATGACAGTGAAAGGGTTAAAAACTGCAACATATCGACACCCCCTCCTTCAGAGCACAGACACTGTACTTCCCACCTCTAGGACTCAAGTAGTTTCCCCGAATCCCTTCATAAATGTTACATTGCTCACACTCCAACAGCATGTCAAATCATAAGCCCTTTGCAGACAAAACCTCTTTACCCCCCTCCCTCCAACCATTCCTAGGATGACCCCCTACCCCACTTTCCTTCCACTACACAATGATACACACTCCAAGTCATTCTATTTTGTTCCATCTTTTCTAAATGTTGGAACCACCTCAACAACCCTTCCTCTACCCTCTGGATAATACTTTCAAAAACTCCACACCTCCTCCTAATCTCCAAGCAATATGTTCACATGACACAATGCCCTCAGACATGATATCTCCACTGCCTCCAGCCTTCTTGCTACAATATTTTAACCCTTAAGCATGATAATATTAGAACTCAAAACAATACTTCCACATATAAAAAGCACCAGGGAAATACCATTTGGGGAAGAAAGGTTCTTGGCAGCTAAGAAAAGCTGCCATTGTGGATTGTCTAGGTCAATATCCTCATCACTCTCCTCATCCTCGTGAGCAGTCCCCAGGGCCATCTCTGTTCCTCCACTGTCCTCCTCAGGTAGAGGCAATTCTATCCCTTCCTCCAACTCTGCCATTAAAACCGACCACAGCTTGTTGTTATGACTTCTCTTACTTCTGAAAAAAGATTCCTTTTAAACAACTGAAAAATATATTTGGTAAACAAACAACCATTCCTTTACATTTTTCTTTTGTTCATTCCCAAAATTCATTTGAGAGGCAAAAATATGACAACAAATAAATCTATAAGAGAGAATTGGGTGTGTGGAGAGAAGTATGCATTTCAGTATGCATGTTCAAAATAAGATATACTGTATACATGATCCAAATTCTGCTGCAGAACAAGCCAGGAGGCCTAGTAACTTTCTACTCCTCATGCTTCATTTAACATTGTCAACCTGGTTTCAAAACTGTAGAACAACGGCACAGGCCTTCAAGTGGTTAATTTTGAGGGTCGTGATATTGAAAGGGTTAATAAATTAGGAACAAACCACTTTTCTTTCTCATACATTACCTGAGACGAACACTCTTCTTTGCATTCAGAATCTGAAGGAGGTCGCCCTTGCGTAGCTGAGCCAGTTTTTTCAGGGTGCGGGCATCTTTGAAGATTCGAGAACCTGGTTCATTGAATGTACATGCATTGTTAAACAGAAGAGCAAAATCATCCTCAAGATCATCAAGAGTTTTGTATTGTTTTGACACTATGCGTTGTGCTATCATCTTCAGGTCAATTGGATGGTCAATCAACTGATAGTAATCTGGGTATTTCTGGAAGGAATAAAAAGATAAATAAGCAAATTGGCATACATGAGAGAGATTAGGATAAGAGAGAAAAGGAGAGAAGGAAGAAAGGTGGGGAAAGGGTAGAGATGTAAAGAGGGGAAGAGACAAAGCAGAGAAGAGAGGGTAGAGGGAGAGATGGGCAGAGAGGGAAAGAGGGGCAAAGGAAAAGAGGGGAAGAGAGAGAAAGAGGGGTAGAGAGGGAAAGAGAGGGAAAGAGTGTGGTCAAGTTAGGTGTTTAGGTCCTACGTCAGTGTGAAAACTCTTATCAAGTGAGTTGGCAACTTTCCTCAGTATTTTTGAAGGACTTTTTTTTCCATCAGTGAGAAAAGCAGTCTGCTAATTTTCTTGAAACTAGCAAATATGTGCAAACATTTTTTAAATTTAAGGTAGGAAATTCCTCCATCCTTCCCTCTACATTATTTTATTTTTAAATATCGGTATTGGTAAAGACAATCATGCTTTAACCGAGGACATAATGAGCTTGGCAAAAACAGGTCTTTATGACATCACTGAGGAAGCAGTTATGGCAGCAATAAGCCGCCTGCTTTCCTATCCCCCCTCTTATCACTTTCATAAAAAAATCTGCAATAGTGAGCACATTAATGATATGTTTTTACTGAAGACATCAAGTGCCTTGCAAAAATAGGTTCATAATGGCACCAAATGTTCAGGGAAAATTCATCAGACAAATAACAATCTGATCCAAAGTCTCTTCCAGTCTCCCTCTATCTCACCAGAAAATTTATGGTATCTATCAGTTATAAACAGAAATAACTTAACCCAAGTTAATAAAATGTATTCAACATGAATTAATAAATTAATTTGTAAATAACCAGCAATTCTGAGAGAATTTTTTTTTTTTTTTTTTTTTTTTTTTTTTGAAATCCAGATTAGTAATTTCTTATTATTTCATAAGCCTTTCTCAAACTGTTTGAATAACTGGTAAAGGATTAAATCACTATTCAGAAAGTATACCTCACAACCATATATGTACATGGTCCTGGGTTCAAACTCTGGACAGAGTAAGACCAAGGAAAATCCCCTTATACTTATGGTCAGTTTTGAAATAAGCAGATAGATAAGAGCTTTCAAAATAAAAATGTGGCAACTTAGTATGACAAAATGCTAAATCTTTTTTTATTTTATCCTTGAAATAAAAGAAATCATATCTAACTAAAACAGAGATAAAGATGTATGAACTCACATTTCTCGAGGGAAGAAACCGGAAATCATAAGAGTATAAACGACCCTCTGAGTCCATAGCAGTCATTACAGCCCCATACAGTTCCTCAATAGCATCTTCCATAGTCATTGGCTCACCGTCCTCTTCCAGAATCATGGGTGATGACATAGCCAATGTTGTCTTGGTTGGTCGACCCCGCTGTAACATAAATGCAGTGAGAAATAAACAACTGCAGTAAGCAAGTGTGTGCATGAATGCATGCATGCGCACACACACATACACATGCACACGCACTCACGGAGGGCTAAATGCAAACACAAGCTAAATTAATGGAAGCCGTTAGGAAACATCTTGTGAGTTAGCAGAGAGAAAAGGTGATGAACCAGTAAGACTGAACCTAGTATTTACCTCAAGTATGTCTGATATGGGTGTAATACAGCAAGAGCCCCCATGGGTGCTAGGGACAATACAGTACTGAATTTGAATACTTGATGGAACTAAAGGTGGAGGGAAGAATGGCAGGTGGATAGTGCAAGAGGCCAAACTTTAGAAGGAGGAACTACAGAGGGATAAAAGAATTCCTGAATGTTGTGTAGTGGGAAAGTGAGCTGCAAGGAAAGTTAGCAAATGAGATGTTGTAAATTTCCAGGAGGCAGAGAAGAACTTCATACCCAGAAAAAGGGGAAACAGAAAAGAAAAGACAAAGTTAGACCTCAGGTCAACCCAAGATGCAAAACAGAAGAATAAGAATGTGGAAATATTATAGAAGGCAAAGGACAGATCAGGACAGAGAATTGAGGAGATCAGCTAGAAACGATTAAGCATGCGCAAGAGAAGAGGCTGAGTAACAATTTAAGAATGGCATAGCAAGGAAGGCCAAGTCTGAGCCAAAACTGGTTCACAACCACATCAGACCAAATAAAAAAAAAAAAAAAAAAAAACTAAGACCAGATTATCTGACTAAAAAAGAAGAGCTCACAAAAAATGACAAGTCTGCAAAGTGTTAAACAAATGTTTTAAGAAGTCTTCAAGAGAAATGAGCAATACCAGAAAATCTAGTGAAAAGAGTGCACAGAAAGGTACTGGACACCATACACACAATAAGGAAAGTGACAAAAAATTTCATGGGCTGGAAACTTCAAAGGCAACGGGACCTGACGAAGTGTCACCATGGGTTCTGCAAGAGGAAACAGAAGCACTGTCCAAACCAAATGTATAACATTTTTTCAGTGTGGGATAAAGATATGGAATGAAACTGATAATGAAAGCACAGATTTCATACACGTGTTCAAACTTAAGTACATCAGAGCTTTCACATCAGTTTGTCAAAAGTTAAGAAGCAGGACCAAGAGCATGAGCTCATTCTCCACAAACTTAGGTTCTTTCTTTTACTTCAATGGTCATCTACTACCACTGCTGCTAGATGTAAAGAAGAAAATACATCCACCAACACTCAATCACCATCTTTCCAGAAGTGTGCTGACATCACAATCAGATTACCCATCTGACTGCAATATTCTCACCCCACTTTCAGAATGCATACACCACCAGGACTCAAGCAGACTTGTTGAAAAAAAAAAATACATAGTATATAACTGCTCCTCTTTCAAAAGTACTGTTACTGGCAAAAGCAAATGTAAGATGTACCTATTCATATCAAGAGCCATTATCTCCAACATTACTGTATTCATTTCTCGTACAATACCATTTTTTTTTTTTACACGTCGGCCGTTTCCCACCAAAGCAGGGTGACCCAAAAAGAAAAAAAAAATTTCAACATCATTCAACACTTTCACCATCACTCATACATAATCACTGTCTTTGCACAGGCACTCAGATACAACAGTTTAGACGTCCCTCCAAACTGCCAATGTCCTAAACCCCTCCTTTAAAGTGCAGGCATTGAACTTCCCATTTCCAGGACTCAAGTCCAGCTAACTGGTTTCTCTAAATCCCTTCACATATACACTCACATACACTGTATATTACACTACAATGGTTTAATATGCAGTATGTCTAATATACAGTATGTGCACAATAGGTTTAGGATCTACATTTACTAGAAAAACTAAATCTCCCTCTCTCCTATCCAAACCCTCTCCTTCACCCCATAATACAGCCTCTCCTCACTTAACAATGGAGTTCTGTTCCTAAGACCACGTCAGTAAATAAATTCGTCGCTAAGCAAGGAGCATACTACAGTGATTGTGGGTTTGTGTCAACCATCTTGGATATTGTTTTAATGTCACCTTTGCACCACTTATAACATTTTTAGTATATTTTGAAATGTTTATACAGTAGTGTACTGTATATTGTAATCATCAGAATAGAGGAAATCAGGTCTAATATACATTATTTAGATATGCATACTGGTCAGAGCCCGTCGTAAGTCCGAGTCGTCAGTAAACAAGTACGTCGCTAAGTGAGGAGAGGCTGTAATCCCTTACTACTTTTAATAACCTAATACTTATTCCATACATTTGCAACACCTGCCATAAATGATTCTCATCACATTTGAATCATGATGTCTGCACACTTCTGGCAAGACAGCTATTGAGCGAGTGATAAGGTTAATGTGACAGAAGCAATAAAATATACACATGCTCTTTACATAAATGCAAAAGATGGTAAAAACATGAATTATGTCACAAGTGCTTGCAAAACTTTCTCTAGGTGACTGCAGTGACTTGTCTGCATCTGATTCCTCAGCAACTTAACTGTTTTTCTTTAGAAAAAAAAAAAGACAGAGGAACCTTGAAAAAAAAAAAAAATTCATCTGGCCAGTCATAACATGCATGAAGTCTATTACAAAAATTAAATTTCATATACTAAGTGAAGCTAATTTGAAAAGAAAAAAAGATACCAAGAGGCACAGTAAACCAGGTAGTCACTGCAGGGTAAGTCTATACTGGGATCTTTCATTCAGTTGAGCTCACCTGCGAGTGAAACAGTCAATATAAAGGCTTCTTCTGCTCCGAGTGTCTTTGTTATACAGGTCTCCCTCAACATTCACGTTTTCAGCTTTCGCGGGCATCACACATTCGCGAATTCCCAACTGCCAAATTCCCAGCCACCAAATTCCCAGCCACCAAATTCCCAGCCGCCAAATTCCCAGCCGCCAAATCATATTCAAGTTTCCCGCCACCTGCGAGTCCCTACTACCCTCCCACCGACCCCCGCAACTGGCAGCCAGCCCTCCCACCACTCAGTGTGGTGAGTGTTTTGTTTGTTCATTATTTGCTATTAAACTGCAGTATAAATAATGTAAACCCATTCATGACTGCATATTGGAATGGCTATTCGGACAGGTATTAGACAGTGACATGTGTTTACTCTTGAACACAGCAAAGAATCAAACATTTCTGCTACTGCTAATAATAACAATAGTAATAATAATAATAGTAATAATAATAATAAATACGATATACAGTAATTGAAGAAGTTGTACAAAAATACGAGGGAGTGGTTGACACATCGTCAGTGTGGCTTTGTTTATGCTGGAGTGAACATTAGTCTCCCTGCTCTTCCAAACATTTCACAATAATTCATTGTGTTTGGTACTTGTAGATTGAGTGCGACTGGAGTGGTAGAGGCAGTGGTTGAGGCAGCTGTTGAGGCAGTGATTGAGGCAGTGGTCACTGAGGCAGCTGTTGAGGCAGCGATTGAGGCAGCGATTGAGGCAACTGTTGAAGCAGCGACTGAGGCAGTGGGTGAGGCAGCGATTGAGGCAGTGGTATTTAATAACATACATGTTATTAATAATAATAATACATGTTATTAATATGTACTATTATTATTTATAACATATATGTTATTAAATACCACTGCCTCAACCGCTGAATTATTGTGAAATGTTTGGAAGAGCAGGGAGACTAATGTTCACTCCAGCATAAACAAAGCCACACTGACGATGTGTCAACCGCTCCCTCGTATTTTTGTACAATTTCCTTCTTCAATTATATCGTATTATTATTATTATTATTATTATTATTATTATTATTATTACTATTGTTATTATTAGCAGTAGCAGAAATGTTTGATTCTTTGCTGTGTTCAAGAGTAAACACATGATGTCACCGTCCAATACCTGTCCGAATAGCCATTCCAATATGCAGTCATGAATGGGTTTACATTATTTATACTGTAGTTTAATAGCAAATAATGAACAAACAAAACACTCACCACACTGAGTGGTGGGAGGGCTGGATGCCAGTTGCGGGGGTCGGAGGGAGGGTAGTAGGGACTCGCAGTGGTTGGGGAAGTGGTGGAGGCATTGGTGGAGTCTGTGGTATTTAATAACATACATGTTATTAAAGCATAACATGTATATATTTAGTACAATTTACGACGTTTCATGTATTTTATGATTGTTCATGGTTCAACAAGTTAAGGAAGCAGTATTGTATTATATTTCCCTACAATATATTGGGGAACCAAACATTCACGGTTTTTCAACATTCGCGAGGCTCTTGATCCCCTAACCCTCGCGAATGTTGAGGGAGAACTGTACATGAAATGAAGCTACAGAAACTTCTTTAACACTAGCCTTCAAAATTTAGACAAAATTACAAAATCCCAATGTAAGGTACATACTCTCTTGCCATGGCGTTCATCATCTTCCAACTGCTGTTGACGAAGTTTCTCCTTGCTGATCTCGTCAGGAGCTTTGTCCTTCGCCACCATGAAGATTGCCCACAACTCACATGCATCTTTGTACTCCTCTGTTGACTAAAATCAAGAACTTTTCAGGATAAATGCACTGAAAATATTGGCTAGAGTGAAGGCCAGAGTGAGAATACTACTGAATGCACAATATAGATGGGGAGAAGAGGCACTGTAGTTTCAAGTTTTTATAATACAGTAATTCCCCTATATCCACAGGGGATACATTCCAAGACCTACTGTGGCTAGTAGCAAACTCTACATATAAGTCATTTTTCATTTACACAGATAACTATGATAAAGTTTAATTGATAAATTATACAAAATCTAGAATTAGCACTATTCACTGATGGGAAGCATTTCACAGATTCTCTTAGGCTTTAAAAAACTATCAGCATCATATTTTTGCACTTTGGGGCCATTATTAAGCAAAACTAAGGGTTATTTTCAGGCCATTGTAAACTGTGGATAATTGAAACTGCAGATACCAAATCCACAGATAGTGGGGTTCCATCATATTTGTAGGAATATAACCCCACAAACATATACTTGGTTTCCTATACAAATATGGTCTCAAAATTTCATGCAGAAGAAAACCTATGACACTATACCTTGGCATAATAAAGTTTGGCATTGTCCACCAGCAACTGCACATCTTTGCAAAACTCTTCTAATTCATTATAAACATCTGTTTTAATCTTCTGCTGAATCTTTAGCATATCAATTGGTATCTTAATCATATCATAATACTGAGGTTCTGTCTTCTTACGTGGCACACGAAGGAACGCTTCACACAGGTACGTCTCATCATCCTTCTTCTTGTTTCTTAATGCATCAAATATGTATTGTATTGTGTCAACCTGAAGGCAAAGCAAGCATATATATAAAACAAAAATAAAGAAACACACACACACACACACACACACACACACACACACACTTCTGAAATATTAATATGTTTGTTTAAAAATGTAAAATTAACACTACCTCATTATTGTGAGGGTTACTCATATACTCTCATGCAAACATGCATAGGTGAGAGGAAAAAAACCACATAAAACACAGACAAAAACCACACAAAAACATACAAACAAAAAAGTCAACAAATGCCTTTGACAAATACTAAGTAACAACAGGCCTAGTTATTAGTAATGATATTGTCATCTCAGAAATTAAGTAATTTAATATTTAATCTTCTATGCTATTTAATGCTCTTAGTGTAATAAGCATTTCCTTATATACTGAACATAGTCGTCATAATTTTAAAAATAAATATACCGTATAGTAAAACATTAATATCTGTATCAACCAAAAAATCTGGTACATATCAGTATCGGCAAAAATTCAGGTATTGTCTAGTTCCACACGTACACATAAACTTCGGAAATATAGAACAAAATGTGTTGGGTCAACCAATTCAGAAACTATGAAAAATGTTCAATGGTTACAGAACTGTTGGGTACTGTCAAGACCATGGGAAAACAAGCTCATTACTGGCCACCCGCTCCTCTCTATTAACCCTTTTACTGTTTTTTTTTTTTTTTTTTTTAATCACACTGGCCGATTCCCACCAAGGCAGGGTGGCCCGAAAAAGAAAAACTTTCACCATCATTCACTCCATCACTGTCTTGCCAGAAGGGTGCTTTACACTACAGTTTCTAAACTGCAACATTAACACCCCTCCTTCAGAGTGCAGACACTGTACTTCCCATCTCCAGGACTCAAGCCCGGCCTGCCGGTTTCCCTGAATCCCTTCATAAATGTTACTTTGCTCACACTCCAACAGCACGTCAAGTATTAAAAACCATTTGTCTCCATTCACTCCTATCAAACACGCTCACGCATGCCTGCTGGAAGTCCAAGCCCCTCGCACACAAAACCTCCTTTACCCCCTCCCTCCAACCTTTCCTAGGCCGACCCCTACCCCGCCTTCCTTCCACTACAGACTGATACACTCTTGAAGTTATTCTGTTTCGCTCCATTCTCTCCACATGTCCGAACCACCTCAACAACCCTTCCTCAGCCCTCTGGACAACAGTTTTGGTAATCTCGCACCTCCTCCTAACTTCCAAACTACGAATTCTCTGCATTATATTCACACCACACATTGCTCTCAGACATGACATCTCCACTGCCTCCAGCCTTCTCCTCGCTGCAACATTCATCACCCATGCTTCACACCCATATAAGAGCGTTGGTAAAACTATACTCTCATACATTCCCCTTATTGCCTCCAAGGACAAAGTTCTTTGTCTCCACAGACTCCTAAGTGCACCACTCACCCTTTTCCCCTCATCAATTCTATGATTCACCTCATCTTTCACAGACCCATCCGCTGACACGTCCACTCCCAAATATCTGAATACATTCACCTCCTCCATACTCTCTCCCTCCAATCTGATATCCAATCTTTCATCACCTAATCTTTTTGTTATCCTCATAACCTTACTCTTTCCTGTATTCACTTTCAATTTTCTTCTTTTGCACACCCTACCAAATTCATCCACCAATCTCTGCAACTTCTCTTCAGAATCTCCCAAGAGCACAGTGTCATCAGCAAAGAGCAACTGTGACAACTCCCACTTTACTGTTTACGTTGTATACATACGTAAATACAAGGGTCTTGGCAAGAGGCGTGGAGTTAAAAGATAAAGAATCACACATAAAGTGGGAGTTGTCACAGTTGCTCTTCGCTGATGACACTGTGCTCTTGGGAGATTCTGAAGAGAAGTTGCAGAGATTGGTGGATGAATTTGGTAGGGTGTGCAAAAGAAGAAAATTAAAGGTGAATACAGGAAAGAGTAAGGTTATGAGGATAACAAAAAGATTAGGTGATGAAAGATTGGATATCAGATTGGAGGGAGAGAGTATGGAGGAGGTAAATGTATTCAGATATTTGGGAGTGGACGTGTCAGCGGATGGGTCTATGAAAGATGAGGTGAATCATAGAATTGATGAGGGGAAAAGGGTGAGTGGTGCACTTAGGAGTCTGTGGAGACAAAGAACTTTGTCCTTGGAGGCAAAGAGGGGAATGTATGAGAGTATAGTTTTACCAACACTCTTATATGGGTGTGAAGCATGGGTGATGAATGTTGCAGCGAGGAGTAGGCTGGAGGCAGTGGAGATGTCATGTCTGAGGGCAATGTGTGGTGTGAATATAATGCAGAGAATTCGTAGTTTGGAAGTTAGGAGGAGGTGCGGGATTACCAAAACTGTTGTCCAGAGGGCTGAGGAAGGGTTGTTGAGGTGGTTCAGACATGTAGAGAGAATGGAGCAAAACAGAATGACTTCAAGAGTGTATCAGTCTGTAGTGGAAGGAAGGCGGGGTAGGGGTCGGCCTAGGAAAGGTTGGAGGGAGGGGGTAAAGGAGGTTTTGTGTGCGAGGGGCTTGGACTTCCAGCAGGCATGCGTGAGCGTGTTTGATAGGAGTGAATGGAGACAAATGTTTTTTAATACCTGACGTGCTGTTGGAGTGTGA
Organism: Cherax quadricarinatus; assembly: GCF_038502225.1. Lineage (NCBI taxonomy): Eukaryota > Metazoa > Arthropoda > Malacostraca > Decapoda > Parastacidae > Cherax > Cherax quadricarinatus. The sequence goes on along the minus strand of NC_091309.1, from coordinate 1,407,412 downwards.
GCAAAGTAACATTTATGAAGGGGTTCAGGGAAACCGGCAGGTCGGACTTGAGTCCTGGAGATGGGAAGTACAGTGCCTGCACTCTGAAGGAGGGGTGTTAATGTTGCAGTTTAAAAACTGTAGTGTAAAGCATCCTTCTGGCAAGACAGTGATGGAGTGAATGATGGTGAAAGTTTTTCTTTTTCGGGCCACCCTGCCTTGGTGGGAATCAGCCAGTGTGATAATAATAATAAAAAAAAAATATTTATATATATATACACGTCTTATGCGCCACTGTTTCTGGCATATTTAAACGCGTAAATTATAGCACCTTCAAATCAAGCAGGAGAAAGCTGGTAGGCCCACATGTGAGAGAATGGGTCTGTGTGGTCAGTGTGCACCACATAAAATTCTGCAGCATGCAGTGCATAACGAGAAAAAAACAAACTGACTTTTTTTGGATTATAACGCCGACTTTGAGGTGTATTTTCGTATAGAATTTATCGTTGTATTTTCATTTTCATGGTCTCAGGTGATAAAATGGAAAACATATTACAGAAATAGAGATGATTTTCATTACTTTAACAATGAAAACGACTTTAAAATTGAGCTCAAAGTAGCGGAAATGTTTGATTTTTACCAATGTTCAGGAGTAAGCAAAGTACACCACACGTCCAATACACGTCAACTGGGGAGTCTAATATTCTTTCCCTAGTGCACTGGTATTATTTATACCATTTTTACAATAATGCAGTAGTCTGCATAACAGTAAATTTTGTATTTTTTTTTTGTATGAATAAAAAATCAAAATAGAAAGCAATAGTAATATAAGAGGGGCCTAGAGACATGACTAATGAACAGAGGATATGCTATTTTAGTGCCAAGAATGTCTACATTGTTTATTCTGGACCCTATTTTGAAATTGACATCTTTCTTAATTTGCATGAAATTGGCCAAATTGCCAATTTCTGACCATTTTATTGGGTAGTTCAAATCGGTAAATGGGCAGTTTCTTGTACTCAACTGATAGAAAAAATGGAGTTCTAAAGAAATAGCTATGAGTTTGGTCAACTGGAACAACGGAATTGGCCAAAAGCAGGGCTCAAAGTCGGCGAAATTGCCGATGCGTATATGTCGCCAAGACTGCTAACTTCGCGGGAGCGTAATTCCGTGAGTTTTCGACCAAATTTCGTACTTTTGGTGTCATTACCATCGGGAAAAGATTCTCTATCATTTCATAAGAAAAAATTTTTTTTTTTTCCAAAACTTTTGCGACACCGAATGACAGTTTCAGAAAGGGGCTTGTGACAGTCAAAGGGTTAATCCATGAAATCAAGGATTTACTTTATGCAATTTATTTATAAACAGGCACTCCTCACTTAACGACTGAGTTCTGTTCCTGCGACTAGGTGGTTAAGCGAACTGGTCGATAAGCAAGGAGCATCATCATTAGAGTTATCAGAAAGGTTATCAGGAGCTGTAGAGGGCCCGAGTAAGGGAAACGACGGCAAGGAAATCCAAGGGTTTGTAGGGGTTGGGGTCCATGGTGTAGCTTTCGAGAAGAACCCCATTAGTGTGGTCTGCTTTGTAATTTTCTTCACAAATTTCACAATAGTATCGTAAGAGTTCATCCAATTGGCATTCCACTTTTGTGAACCGTTCAGCACTCGGGTCCATACCTTCTAGTTCTAATATAGCTGCAGAACACACCAGCTAACCCCTTTACAGCGAACTTCTTTTATACTTCTTCCATTGTTTCCTCCTCTTGTTCCTCTTCCTAGTGCTGCTGTGCTTCCAACTCTATTAAATCTTCGTTAGTTAGCTCTTCCACTAATTCTTCAATATCTTCTACTTCAATATCTAAATTACACATTAGCAAATTTCCACGACTAAACTTCTCATACAGCATACAATACCAACTGGTCGGAGAGCTGGTCACAAATTCGTGTGGTCATTAAACAGGTAGGTCATTAAGTGAGAAGCGTCTGTATTTCAGAAAGAATATAAAAAAAAACATTTCACTATAATAGTTTTACTAATGCCTAAAACAAGAAAACAATTACTTCATAAATTAAAATAACATTACTGCCTCTATCATAACGTAGCTACTGTGTATACAGTAAATAACGCGACATGCAATATAACAATTGCCAGAAAATCAGCTATCCACACTCATTCACTCACTAAAGTTGTATCATTCCTTCGTCTTTTTGGTCGTCCCTCAGTAGCTGGGGTAGATGCGCCTCCCCCCACTTCATCTCCATCTTGCCGTTTGCGTTTGGGCATAGCCATCCTGAAAGATTAACAACCTATTACAGTACACATACTAATAAAGACTGATCTGTTAATAGCATCCATGCTCATCACCACTAGATGAAAGCACTAAACTCCTAGTCTTCAACAGTTATTATTGTAGTCTACTCGATAATCTTCACACTATTTCAGTCCTGTTTCTCTACTACACTCTTCCCTGGAGTACTGGGCCTGTTGACCTTGAGACCACAGGTCAAGCCTCTCATCCATCTTTCTTTATTCGGTTACAAGAAGACCCCTGGTTGTCTTCAAGAGGGAGCTGGACAGATACCTAAAGACGGTGCCGGATCAGCTGGGCGGTGGTTCGAATGTTGGATTGCATGCGGCGAGCAGTAACAGCCTCGTTGATCAGGTCCTGATCCACCGGGAGGCCTAGTTGTGGACCGGGCCACGGGCACGTTGATCCCCGGAATGCCCTCCAGGTAGACTCCAGATAGGTAGGTACAGTCATTTATTATGACAATCAGTTCACATACATACAAGATATTACACACGCCACGAGGGATGGAAATGTTTAGCTCAAGATCTTTCACATGTCTCCGTGTGTCATCAGGAGCTATGCAATGTTGCAAGAGCAGCAACACATGGAATGAGGGGAAGTTTCCTCAGAGTAAGGTAGCATGGTGATGCCAGCCACAATACCTTACTCTGAGGAAACTTCCCATCATTCCACCTGTTGCTGCTCTTGCAACTTGCATAGCTCCTGATGACACATGGAAACATGTTAAAGATCTTGAGCTAAACATTTCCATCCTTCGTGGCTTGTCTTGCATTGTTAAATCACCCATTTGCAATTGCATTGCATATACAGTCACATACATACACATATATACAGATTTTTATTTCTTTATAATGTTTACAATGTGTGATTACAATTTAGATTTGTTAACTACAGAGAAAGCCACTATCATGCCGAGGCATTTCAGGGAGACCAAACATAATGCTAACAGACTACTTAATAGTAGTGATTTTGAGAAGTAAATTTTCATTATACATTGTTTTTATATACATACATGTACATACATAAGTACACATGTATACATAAGTATATATACAATTACTGTGACGACAAACAAGTGGTACTGAATCAATAATAACACTGCGACTAGCCAAGGATTCGAACCCACATAGTTTTAGCCCTGCCTCGTGGGAGCAAAAATCACATGATGCCTTAACCCACTGAACCACAAAATCCTACAAGAACCAAGCACCCAGCCAAGCTAGGTGTGTTACCCTTAGTCCAAGGACATACGGTGATGTGGGTGCCTCTAAGCTAATTTCACTCTTATCCCCTTTTGGTATACTAGCCTCCACACGCAGTATATACATGTATTTTATTGTGACTACGAACGAGTGGTATTGAATCAATACCAACACGTGTAGTTTTGGCCCTGTCTCATGGTGAGAGAAAATCACATGATGCCTTAACCCACTGAACCACACAATGCTACAAGAACCAAGCACCAAGCCAAGCTAGGTGTGTTACCCTTAGTCCGAGGACATACAGTGGTGTGGGTGCCTCGAAGCTAATTTCACTCTTATCCCCGTTTGGTGTACTAGCCTCTACAAGCAGTACATATAGTATATTATTGTAACCATATGTATGTATACATATGTGTATATATATAATATATACATTTTTTTTTTTCAACAAGTCACCCGTCTCCCACCAAGGCAGGGTGACCCAGAGAGAAAGAAAAAACCCCAAAAAGAAAATGCTTTCATCATCATTCAACACTTTCACCTCACTCACATACAATCAATGTTTTTGCAGAGGAGCCTAGGATACAACAGTTTAGAAGTTTATACGTATAAAAATACACAATATATCTCTCAAATTGCCAATATCTCAAACCCCTCCTTTAGAGTGCAGGCATTGTACTTCCCATTTCCAGGACTCAAGTCCAGTTATATAAAATAACCGGTTTCCCTGAATACCTTCACTAAATATTACCCTGCTCACATTCCAACAGATCGTCAGGTCCCAAATACCATTTGTCTCCATTCACTCCTATCTAACATGCTCACGCATGCTTGCTGGAAGTCCAAACCCCTCGCCCACAACACCTCCTTTACCCCCTCCCTCCAACCTTTTCGAGGACGACCCCTACCCCACCTTCCTTCCCCTACAGATTTATACGCTCTCCATGTCATTCTACTTTGATCCATTCTCTCTAAAAGACCAAACCACCTCAACAAACCCTCTTCAGCCCTCCGACTAATAGTACTTTTATTAACTCCACACCTTCTAATTTCCACACTCCGAATTTTCTGCATAATATTTACACCACACATTGCCCTTAGACAGGACATCTCCACTGCCTCCAACCGTCTCCTCGCTGCTGCATTTACCACCCAAGCTTCACACCCATATAAGAGTGTTGGTACTACTATACTTTCATACATTCCCTTCTTTGCTTCCATAGACAACATTTTTTGCCTCCACATATACCTCAATGCACCACTCATCTTTTTTCCTTCATCAATTCTATGATTAACCTCATCCTTCATAAATCCATCCGCTGACACGTCAACTCCCAAGTATCTGAAAACATTCACTTCTTCCATACTCCTCCCCAATTTGATATCCAATTTTTCTTTATCTAAATCATTTGATACCCTCATCACCTTACTCTTTTCTATGTTCACTTTCAACTTTCTACCTTTACAAACATTCCCAAATTCGTCCACTAACCTTTGCAATTTTTCTTTAGAATCTCCCATAAGTGCAGTATCATCAGCAAAAAGTAACTGTCACTTCCCATTTTGTATTTAATTCCCCATAATTTAATCCCACCCCTCTCCTGAACACCCTAGCATTTACTTCTCTTACAACCCCATCTATATTTTATATTAAACAACCATGGTGACATTACACATCCCTGTCTAGGACCTACTTTTACCGGGAAGTATTCTCCCTCTCTTCTACACACCCTAACCTGAGCCTCACTATCCTCATAAAAACTCTTTACAAACTCTTTACAGCATTTAGTAACTTACCACCTATTGTACTTGCAACATCTGCCACATTGCTCCCCTATCCACTCTATCATATGCCTTTTTTAAATCCATAAATGCAATAAAAACTTCCCTACCTTTATCTAAATACTGTTCACATATATGCTTCAATGTAAACACTTGATCTACACATCCCCTACACACTCTGAAACCTCCTTGCTCATCCGCAATTCTACATTCTGCCTTACCTCTAATTCTTTCAATAATAACCCTACCGTACACTTTTCCTGGTATACTCGGTAAACTTATTCCTCTATAATTTTTACAATCTCTTTTGTCCCCCTTCCCTTTATATAAAGGGACTATACATGCTCTCCGCCAATCCCTAGGCACCTTCCCCTCTTTCATACATTTATTAAACAAAAATACCAACCACTCCAACACTATGTCCCCTCCTGCTTTTAATATACAGTGGAACCCCGGTTTACGATCAGCTCCCAATGTGACCAATTATGTAAGTGTATTTATGTAAGTGCATTTGTATGTGTATGTTTGGGGGTCTGAAATGGACTAATCTAATTCACAATATTCCTTACTGGAACAAATTCGGTCAGTACTGGCACATGAACATACTTCTGGAATGAAATAATATCGTAACCTGTGGGTCCACTGTATATATATATATATATATATATATTATATATATATATATATATATATATATATATATATATATATATATATATATATATATATACACACAGTATATATAATATATATATATATATATATATATAATCTCACACACACACACACACACACACACAATATATACAGCAAGTTTTCACGACTAACTCCAAGATGGGAACTCTTAGTGTATCATGTAGCATGGCTACATTAATGTCAGTTAATAACACAAACAAATGAAATTACAAATACTACACCGATGTTATTAATATTGTGGTGAGGAAAAGTGACAACTGAAGAAGTCGTACTTGTTTGCTAAGTGGGACGACATGTCTGCAGCGATGTTGTCTTGACCAGAGTTAGTGAGGCATCAGCCTCATGTCTTACTTCTCCCTCAACGCACTTCTCTTCTGCCTCTCACTTATAACCCACTCTCAGGATAACTCAAGTGGGATAACCCACTCTCAGGATAACTCAAGTGGGATAACCCACTCTCAGGATAACTCAAGTGGGATAACCCACACTCAGGATAACTCAAGTGGGATAACCCACTCTCAGGATAACTCAAGTGGGATAACCCACTCTCAGGATAACTCAAGTGGGATAACCCACTCTCAGGATAACTCAAGTGGGATAACCCACTCTCAGGATAACTCAAGTGGGATAACCCACTCTCAGGATAACTCAAGTGGGATAACCCACTCTCAGGATAACTCAAGTGGGATAACCCACTCTCAGGATAACTCAAGTGGGATAACCCACACTCAGGATAACTCAAGTGGGATAATCCACACTCAGGATAACTCAAGTGGGATAACCCACTCTCAGGATAACTCAAGTGGGATAACCCACACTCAGGATAACTCAAGTGGGATAATCCACACTCAGGATAACTCAAGTGGGATAACCCACACTCAGGATAACTCAAGTCACAGCTTCAAGAGTAGGTATGTTAATCCAGGAGCTCGAGTCTGGTAAACACTGGTCGAGTACACCCAAGAGGCGGGTCCAGGAGCTGTATCTCAAGCCACACCAACACAACTGGCTGAGTGAAGGGGCGGGTCCAGGAGCTGTATCTCAAGCCAGTGTTGCTGGTAGAAATAACTTGGGGAAAATAGTGGTGATCCGAGGCTGTAGCGGCGCCCAACAAACACCTCAATTAATGGCGTTTATGTTAATATTATTGAGGTTGTGATTATATTAATGTGTGTTGCTTGACAGTGTTGCCTCATGTAACACACTAAGAGAGTTTAACACCTGAGAGGAGCCACAATAACACAATAACAACACTACAACACTTGGCTTGTGTATCACAAACAACATTCATGACTGAACTTTTGGTTCTCTTCTTATTTCAACTGCAAAAAATATACAGGAAATTAGTTTTAATTATACATAGAGAAGGTTTTAAGATAATAGGTATTGTGTTGTACACTAATGTGTATAGTTAAGTAATTGGTGACGAGGTTATGATGTGTAATAATGGAAAAAAATAACAGCAGAAATGGACATTGTTGTTGGTGTTGTAGAGCTAGAAGGGCATATGCTTTATGGCGAGTCTTGCTCTCAGTACTCTGATCAACATTGTTATGACTGGGGGAATATACTGGAAATAATGGTCTCTAGAAAGAAACGGGGACAGACTAGTCTTAATTAGGTCTGGGGAGACCCCCTTCCCATGGGTACACCCATGTAGAGCCAAACATACCATCATCTTACCCCTTCCCCAACACCCCAACCCTCACCCAGCACTCCTTACCCCTTCCCCAACTCCTCTTCCCTCTCCCAACACGCTATACCCCTTCCCCAGCTCCCCTGTCCTCTCCCAGCACCCCTTACCCCTTCCCCAACTCCCCTCCCCTCTCCCAACACCCCTCACCAACCCCAAAACTCCCCTCCCGAATCGCTACACCCCTCCTGTTCCCCTAACAGCCTCCCATACCCCAACAACCAACCTGTTCTTCTGTCTTGTTCCATTGTATTTCTCCTGTAACTAAGTAACTTGCTGTATCTTCACCATCTCTCTTTAATCATTCCACTCAACAGAACAGCGCTGTATGACCCTTCTGGGTTTAGCGTTTACCTATAACTATAATATTAATAATCCACTAAACAGAATATCAGTGAATCACTTGGAAGTAAAAACTCATACTTTTCTAACCATTATTTGTTAATTTCTAACTGTAGATATAATTGTAGTTAACTGCATAATAAATCCTACTTAACAGACTGAGTCTAAATCGTAAGTACAATTTAAGTATTAGGATAAGTGTTCCCCAAGTGCACTGCACACTGGTGACTTACTTAAGTGTTTAACAATGTTTTATTGCATCTAAACTACATCATTTTGTAATGCATAGAGAAATTTGTATACCTCTTAAACCCCAACACCCACCAGTATCCCTCCACCACAACCCCATTACTACCCCAACACCCACCAGTATCCCTACACCACAACCCCATTACTACCCCAACACCCACCAGTATCCCTCCACCACAACCCCATTACTACCCCAACACCCACCAGTATCCCTACACCACAATCCCATTACTACCCCAACACCCACCAGTATCCCTACACCACAACCCCATTACTACCCCAACACCCACCAGTATCCCTACACCACAACCCCATTACTACCCCAACACCCACCAGTATCCCTACACCACAACCCCATTACTACCCCAATACCCACCAGTATCCCTACACCACAACCCCATTACTACCCCAACACCCACCAGTATCCCTCCACCACAACCCCATTACTACCCCAACACCCACCAGTATCCCTACACCACAACCCCATTACTACCCCAACACCCACCAGTATCCCTACACCACAACCCCATTACTACCCCAACACCCACCAGTATCCCTACACCACAACCCCATTACTACCCCAACACCCACCAGTATCCCTACACCACAACCCCATTACTACCCCAACACCCACCAGTATCCCTCCACCACAACCCCATTACTACCCCAACACCCACCAGTATCCCTACACCACAACCCCATTACTACCCCAACACCCACCAGTATCCCTCCACCACAACCCCATTACTACCCCAACACCCACCAGTATCCCTACACCACAACCCCATTACTACCCCAACACCCACCAGTATCCCTACACCACAACCCCATTACTACCCCAACACCCACCAGTATCCCTACACCACAACCCCACTACTACCCCAACACCCACCAGTATCCCTACACCACAACCCCATTACTACCTCAACACCCACCAGTATCCCTACACCACAACCCCATTACTACCCCCAACACCCACCAGTATCCCTCCACCACAACCCCATTACTACCCCAACACCCACCAGTATCCCCCCACCACAACCCCATTACTAACCCCAACACCCACCAGTATCCCTCCACCACAACCCCATTACTACCCCAACACCCACCAGTATCCCTCCACCACAACCCCATTACTACCCCCAACACCCACCAGTATCCCTCCACCACAACCCCATTACTACCCCAACACCCACCAGTATCCCTCCCCCACAACCCCATCACTACCCCAACACCCACCAGTATCCCTCCCCCACAACCCCATTACTACCCCAACACCCACCAGTATCCCTACACCACAATCCCATTACTACCCCAACACCCACCAGTATCCCTCCCCCACAACCCCATTACTACCCCAACACCCACCAGTATCCATACACCACAATCCCATTACTACCCCCAACACCCACCAGTATCTCTACACCACAATCCCATTACTACCCCCAACACCCACCAGTATCCCGACACCACAACTACTGAACCACTATGACATGGTCTGGTTGGTCGCTCCTGCCTCTCACAACTACTGGACCACTATGACATGGTCTTGGATGGTCCCTCCTGCCTCTCACAACTACTGGACCACTATGACATGGTCTGGATGGTCCTTCCTGCCTCTCACAACTACTGGACCACTATGACGTGGTCTTGGATGGTCCCTCCTGCCTCTCACAACTACTGGACTACTATGACGTGGTCTTGGATGGTCCCTCCTGCCTCTCACAACTACTGGACCACTATGACATGGTCTGGATGCAATGGAAAACAAAATGGACATGTAGTATACACAGACTTTGTGAAATCCTTCGACAAGCGCGATCATGGTGTATTAGCGCACAGAATGTGTGATAAAGGAATAACAGGATAATTATGTAGATGGATCTATAACTTTCTAGAAATAGAACACAAAGTGTAATAGCAAACAAAATCAGATGTGGCTATAGTGGAAAGCTCTGTACCATCAGGTACAGTACAGTGGACCCCCGCATAGCGAACTTAATCCGTGCAAGAGGGCTGGTCGTTATGCGAAATGTTCGCTATGCGAATTAATTTTCCCCATAAGAAATAATGGAAATAAAATTAATCCGTGCAAGACACCCAAAAGTATGAAAAAAAAATTTTTTTACCACAAAAAAATGTTAATTTTAGTACACACAAACTGAAAAAGGCATGCACAATTACATGACACTTACTTTTATTGAAGATCTGGTGATGATTGATGGGATGGGAGGAGGGGAGAGAGAGTGTTAGTGTTTAGAAGGGGAATCCCCTTCCATTAACACTTGAGGAGGCAAGTCCTTTTCCGGGGTTAAAATGGGCCATAACATTGTCATTGAAATAGTCACCAGCACGCCTTGCAACAGCTGTGTCAGGGTGATTTTCATCCATAAAGGTTTGCAGTTCAACCCACTGTGCACACATTTCCTTAATTTTTGAAGTAGGCACAATGGATTCCACAACTGGCATAGGCTTCTCAGGGTTAGCCCCAAACCCTTCAAAATCTTTCTTAATTTCCATACTAATTCTCACCCTTTTTACCACAGGGTTGGCACTAGAAGCTTTCTTGGGGCCCATGGTCACTTATTTTCAACAAACAGAACCGAAAACACTGTAATAATACGAAATATTCCGAGTGTATGCTTGAATGTTACCGCGGAGGCTAGCTGGTAAACAATGGGACAGGCGGCACATGTGAGGCTGGCCGAGGCCGCACATTGGACGCGTCTCGGACGAAGTTCGCTGAGCGGGTTTTTGTCTACTATGCGGGGCAAAATTTCAGCGAACAAAGCGTTCGCTATGCGGATTGTTCGCTATGCGATGCGTTCGCTATGCGGGGGTCCACTGTACTTGCTCCCATCCTTTCCCTTATCCTCATATCTGACATAAACAGAGATGTAAGCCACAGCCCAGTGTCCTCCTTTGCTGATGATACCTGAATCTGCATAAAAGTGTCATTCATTGAAAACAGTGATGATTCTCTTCAAACTGCTTGTTTTCTCTAGGCTGGAGTATTGCTCTACAATAACGGCCCCTTGCAATGCAGGAGAAATTACAGACTGGAGAATATACAGAGAACTTTCACTGAACGTGTTAGTACAATAGAACACCTAAATTACTGGGAACAGTTGAAGTCCCTTGGCCTGTACTTCTTGGGACGCAGGCGAGAAAGATACAAGATAATATGCATTTGGAAAATCCTAGAGGGACTAGTCTCAAATCTGCACACGAAAATCACTCCCTATGAAAGCAAGTCTCAGCAGGGGGTGCAAGATCCCCCTCAATGAAACGTAGGGGTGCCATGAGTACGCTAAGAGACAATGGAATTCAAATTCAAATTCAAATTCAAAGTTTATTCTCTATAAGGATTACAATGCTGAGTTTACAGAAATTTGGTTATTGTGTGGTTTACATGTAGTAAAATAGTGATTACAGAGTGTACCACTAGAACGCTTAGCATGGCTAGGCATTTCGGGCAGACTTAGTTTTATTCTTAATTGTAAAATATTACAAATTATGAGGTAAGTTGGTATTATGGCTAAGTGACTAAATACTAGTTTGTGAGTTTAGCAATGTAAATGCTTTTGTTTTGGCACAGTACATAGTTTCAGTATTGGAGTATCACAGGATTCATTATTTTAAGATTGAGATTAATATTTCTGTTTATGGTCAAATGAGTCAGTGAGTGTAAGTATGAACCACCAGGTGGTATCCGTGTAGTTAGTTGACAGGGTGTATCAGGGAGATAAGATGTTTTCTAATGGTAGTTTTGAAGGTGATGAATGTGTCTGCGGTTCTAGAGTTCTCAGGTAGGGTATTCCAGATTTTAGGGCCTTTGACATACATTGAATTTTTGTAAAGGTTTAGTCGGACACGGGGAATGTCGTAGAGATGTTTGTGTCTGGTGTTATGCCTGTGGGTTCTGTCACAACTATCAAGAAAGCGTTTTAGGTCAAGGTTGATATTAGAGTTTAAGGCCCTGTAGATGTAGATTGCACAGTAGTAAGTGTGGATGTACTGAACAGGGAGTAAGTTTAGGTCTATGAAGAGGGGGGGGGTGTTGCCAGGGATGGGATTTAGTGATTATTCTTACTGCAGCTTTTTGTTGGGTTATTATTGGCTTTAGGTGAGTTGCTGCAGTTGATCCCCAAGCACAAATAGCATAGGTGAGGTATGGATAAATAAGTGAGTGGTATAGTGTGAGAAGGGCATTTTGCGGCACGTAGTATCGTATCTTGGAGAGGATCCCAACCGTTTTGGATACTTTTTTGGTTATATGCTGGATATGGGTGCTGAAATTCAGGTTGTTGTCAAGGTATAAGCCTAGGAATTTGCCCCCATTATTTCTGGTAATTAGAGTGTTGTCAATCTTAATGTTAATTTGTGCATCTCCTGCTCTGCTACCAAACATAATATAGTAGGTTTTGTCAGCGTAAGTTTATTGGCTGTCATCCAAGTCGATATTTTGATCAGCTCCTCATTCACAGTGGTGTTGAGGGTGGCAAGATTAGGGTGAGAGATGACATAAGTCGTGTCGTCAGCAAAGAGAATGGGTTTCAGGTGTTGGGATACGTTTGGAAGGTCATTGATGTATATGAGGAAGAGCAGGGGACCAACGACACTTCCCTGCGGAACTCCAGTATCAAGTGGCCGTGTTGCTGATGCTGTGTCTTTAATGGTGACATACTGATACCTATTAGTAATGTAAGATTTGAAATAAGCAAGCGCATGGCCTCTTATACCGTAATGATTTAAGTTTGTGGAGTAGGATGTCGTGGTCTACTGTGTCAAAAGCTTTTCTTAGGTCAATAAAAATTCCTAGTGGATATTCCTTATTTTCCAATGCTGTGTAAAGCAGATCTAGCATTTTTATGATTGCATCATTAGTGCTTTTATTTTTCCTGAATCCAAATTGGCAGGGGTTGAGTATGTTTTGAGCCGTTATAAATGAATACAGTCTCCTGTGCACGAGTTTCTCAAAGATTTTGGATAGCAATGGTAAGTTAGATATTGGCCTATAGTTGTTTAAGTCTGTAGGGTCACCACCTTTATGTATTGGTGTAACCCTTGCCATCTTGAGTAGTTTCGGGAAGGTGCTAGTCTCTAGTGACTTGTTAAAGAGTAATGAAATAGCATGCGAAAGGACATGGGCCGCTCGCTTGTACAGTAATGGTGGGACATGAGACAGATTCCCCGAGTTATTTTTAAGTGACTTTATAATCTTGGTGACTTCCGTGGGCTCAGTTGGTGCAAGATAGAAGGAATTAGGGAAATTCCCATCTAGGTAGAATGAGCGTCAGGGGCTCAAGATTGTTAGACTGCCTTGCAGCATACATAAGGGGGATTACCACTAGACCCCTGATTGTCTTCAAGAGGGATCCTAGTTGATCAGGCCCTGATCCACCTGATAGGTAGCTCAGTTGCACTTACAATAATATATTTATAGCTGAATTTAGATCCTGGAGTTTACCTGGAGAGAGTTCCGGGGGTCAACTCCCCCGCGGCCCGGTCTGTGACCAGGCCTCATGGTGGATCAGAGCCTGATCAACCAGGCTGTTACTGCTGGCTGCACGCAATCCAACGTACGAGCCACAGCCCGGGTGGTCAGGTACCGACTTTAGGTGCTTGTCCAGTGCCTGCTGGAAGACAGCAAGGGGTCTATTGGTAATCCCCCTTATGTATGCTGGGAGGCAGTTGAACAGTCTCGGGCCCCTGACACTTATTGTATTGTCTCCTAACGTGCTAGTGACACCACTCCTTTTCATTGGGGGGATGTTGCATCGTCTGCCGAGTCTTTTGCTTTCGTTGAGTGATTTTCGTGTGCAAGTTCGGTACTAGTCCCTCTAGGATTTTCCAGGTGTATATAATCATGTATCTCTCCCACCTGCATTCCAGGGAATACAGGTTCAGGAACTTCAAGCGCTCCCAGTAATTGAGGTGCTTTATCTCCGTTATGAGCGCCGTGATGGTTCTCTGTACATTTTCTAGGTCAGCAATTTCACCTGCCTTGAAAGGTGCTGTTAGTGTGCAGCAATATTCCAGCCTAGATAGAACAAGCGACCTGAAGAGTGTCATCATGTGCTTGGCATCCCTAGTTTTGAAGGTTATCATTATCCATCCTGTCATTTTTCTAGCAGATGCGATTGATACAATGTTATGGCCCTTGAAGGTGAGATCCTCCGACATGATCACTCCCAGGTCTTTGACGTTGGTTTTTCGCTCTATTTTGTGGCCAGAATTTGTTTTGTGCTCTGATGAAGTTTTAATTTCCTCATGTTTACCATATCGGAGTAATTGAAATTTCTCATCGTTGAACTTCATATTGTTTTCTGCAGCCCATTGAAAGATTTGGTTGATGTCCGCCTGGAGCCTTGCAGTGTCTGCAGTGGAAGACACTGTCATGCAGATTCGGGTGTCATCTGCAAAGGAAGACAAGGTGCTGTGGCTGACATCCTTGTCTATGTCAGATATGAGGATGAGAAACAAGATGGGAGCGAGTACTGTGCCTTGTGGAACAGAGCTTTTCACCGTAGCCACCTCAGACTTTACTCTGTTGACTACTACTCTTTGTGTTCTGTTTGTGAGGAAATTATAGATCCATCTACCAACTTTTCCTGTTATTTCTTTAGCATGCATTTTGTGCGCTATTACGCCATGGTCACACTTGTCGAAGGCTTTTGCAAAGTCTGTATATATTGCATCTGCATTCTTTTTGTCTTCTAGTGCATCTAGGACCTTGTCGTAGTGATGAAGTAGTTGAGACAGACAAGAGTTTAGTTTAATATGTTTATTATGCACCCCATACCCATCCTGTGGGCGGTAGTCAAAAGATTACAGAGGTACATAATTGGTCCAGGGACTGGACTCCAAAGTTTTGATAGCTGAGCAAGTTACAGAGGCAATGAACTCACAATTTACAAAGGTAATGAACTCACAATTTACAAAGGTAATGAACTCCAATCATGACAAGTTACAAAGGTATTTACAGATTACAGAGGTACGTAATGGGTCCAGGGACTGGGCCCCCAAAGTTTTGATAGCTGAACTAGGTACAAAGGTAATGAGCTCACAAGTTACAAAGGTAATGAATTCTGTAAGAATGGTTACTTACGTTTATACATGGCTACAATCATGAACAAATTATAGTGTAATGAGCAATTCACACTTCCACACCCGGTCACAACTGTAGTGAGTTATTGGTGCAAATATTGATTGTTGAGACACACACACACACACACACACACACACACACACACACACACACACACACACACGCGCGCGCGCGCGCACGCAACCACAAGTAGGTGAGTACACACACAGACACACACAGACAGTCACACACACACACACACGCACGCAACCACAAATAGGTGAGTACACACACAGACAGTCACACACACACACACACACATAGTTTAGTTTAATATCTTTATTATGCACCCCATACCCATCCTGTGGGCAGTGGGTCCAGTGACTGGACTCCAAAGTTATGATAGCTGAACTAGTTACAAAGACAAGAGGGTCCTGCTCTGTACACAGGTTGCCCTGGGTTGTCTAACTGATGGGTATCTAGATGGGTGACCCCAATGGAAATAAGTCACTCAGTCTGACTTGTTTGTGTTATCCCAGGTTCTCTACACACATGCTGCTATGTATGATAATTCTATGTAACTGTATTTGTGTATACCTGAATAAACTTACTTAGGACCCGGTTGTAAAGTAAATATTAGCCCTTTGCTAATTACTGGACTATCATAAATTACTGTTATGAATGGTATATTCTTTTGTTATGGTTAACGTTAATAATAATAATAATAATAATAATAATAATAATAATAATTAATAATAATAATTAATAATAATAATAATAATAATAATAATAATAATAATAATAATTATAATAATAATAATTAATAATAATAATAATAATAATAATAATAATAATAATAATAATAATTAATAATAATAATAATTAATAATAATTAATAATAATAATTAATAATAATAATAATAATAATAATAATTAATAATAATAATAATAATAATAATAATAATAATAATAATAATAATTAATAATAATAATAATAATAATAATAATAATAATAATAATAATAATAATAATAATAATAATAATAATAATAATAATAATAATAATAATAATAATAATAATAATAATTAATAATAATAATAATAATAATAATATAATAATAATAATAATAATAATAATTAATAATAATAATTAATAATAATAATAATAATAATAATAATTAATAATAATAATAATTAATTAATAATAATAATAATAATAATAATAATTAATAATAATAATAATAATAATAATTAATAATAATAATAATAATAATAATAATAATAATAATAATAATTAATAATAATAATAATATAATAATAATAATAATAATAATAATAATAATAATAATAATTAATAATAATAATTAATAATAATAATAATTAATAATAATAATAATAATAATAATAATAATAATAATAATAATTAATAATAATAATAATAATAATAATAATAATAATTAATAATAATAATAATAATAATAATAATAATAATAATAATAATAATAATAATAATAATTAATAATAATAATAATAATAATAATAATAATAATTAATAATAATAATAATAATAATAATAATAATAATAATTAATAATAATAATAATAATAATAATAATAATAATAATTAATAATAATAATAATAATAATAATAATAATAATAATAATTAATAATAATAATAATAATAATAATAATAATAATAATCCTCCGGGGTTAAAAATCCGAACGAAATCTTATCTTATCTCTTATCTTAATAATAATTATTATTATTAATAATAATAATAATAATAATAATAATAATGATAATAATAATAATAATAATAATAATAATAATAATAATAATAATTATTAATAATAATAATAATAATAATAATAATAATTAATAATAATGATAATAATAATAATAATAATAATAATAATAATAATGATAATAATAATAATAATAATAATAATAATAATAATAATAATGATAATAATAATAATAATAATAATAATAATAATGATAATAATAATAATAATAATAATAATAATAATAATAATAATAATGATAATAATAATAATAATAATAATAATAATAATAATAATAATTAATAATAATAATAATAATAATAATTAATAATAATAATAATAATAATAATAATAATAATAATAATAATTAATAATAATAATAATAATAATAATAATAATAATGATAATAATAATAATAATAATAATAATAATAATAATAATAATTAATAATAATAATAATAATAATAATTAATAATAATAATAATAATAATAATAATTAATAATAATAATAATAATAATAATAATAATAATAAATAATAATAATAATAATAATAATAATAATAATCAATAATAATAATAATAATAATAATAATAATAATAATAATAATAATTAATAATAATAATAATAATAATCAATAATAATAATAATTAATAATAATAATAATAATAATAATAATAATAATAATAATAATAATAATAATAATAATAATAATAATAATAATAATTAATAATAATAATAATAATAATAATAATAATAATAATAATAATAATAATAATAATAATAATAATAATAATAATAATAATAATAATAATAATAATAATAATAATCAACATTATAATGCAACAAATTTGTACAACTATAATGCTTCAAAATCAAAATGTTTAAATTTCATTGTTTGAAATACTCATTGTACTTTATATTGTAAATTGTTCAGGGTAATTTTTACCACTGAATCTATCATTGCTTAGTTAATTTTAAGTTAATTTTAAGTTAATTTTAAGTTAATTTTAAGTTAATTCTGCCCATAATGCTGTATATACAAGGAGTTTTTATACATCCAACTACTATAATTAATTTTAAGTTAATTTTAAGTTAATTTTAAGTTAATTCTGCCCATAATGCTGTATATACAAGGGTTTTTATACACCCAACTACTATAATTAATTTTAAGTTAATTCTGCCCATAATGCTGTGTATACAAGGGGTTTTTATACACCCAACTACTATAATTAATTTTAAGTTAATTCTGCCCATAATGCTGTATATACAAGGAGGTTTTATACACCCAACTACTATAATTCCTTGTACAATTATAGTATCATGTACAAATAAACTATGTAAATATGAACAGGTTGTAATAAGTTAATTTGTTGCTTATGAAAAAGACTGGAAGAACAAATATTTTTGTTAATATTGCTCCATTAGTAGTCAATATGTAGCAATAAATTCAATTTTACTATAATATTTAAGTATTATATCAGGGTTTTTATTGTTCGTTATAATTATATTGTAACTAATACAATATTTATAAGGTGCACACAAAAATTATTTTTATCAAACAAATATAATAATACAAAATATATTTGTATAAATATAATGTAAATTTAGCTTAAATAGATGTATATAATATATGTATAAAATATATATATATATGTGAGAGAGAGAGAGAGAAAGCGAGGCGGTGTTAGTCCTGGGAGAAACAAGTATATTAGGTTGTTTTAGTCCTAGGAGAAACAAATAAAGTGGCCGTTGTTAGTCCTGGGAGAAACAAATAAAGTGGCCGTTGTTAGTCCTGGGAGAAACAAGTATATTGGGTTGTTTTAGTTCTAGGAGAAACAAATGTAGTGGGCGTTGTTAGTCCTGGGAGAAACAAGTATATTGGGCGGTTTTAGTCCTAGAAGAAACAAGTGTAGTGGGCGTTGTTAATCCTGGGAGAAACAAGTATATTTGGCTGTTTTAGTCCTAGAAGAAACAAGTATAGTGGGCGTTGTTAGTCCTGGGAGAAACAAGTATATTGGGTTGTTTTAGTCCTAGAAGAAACAAGTATAGTGGGCGTTGTTAGTCCTGGGAGAAACAAGTATATTGGGCTGTTTTAATCCTAGAAGAAACAAGTGTAGTGGGCGTTGTTAGTCCTGGGAGAAACAAGTATATTGGGCTGTTTTAGTCCTAGGAGAAACAAGTGTAGTGGACGTTGTTAGTCCTGGGAGAAACAAGTATATTGGGCTGTTTTAGTCCTAGGAGAAACAAGTGTAGAGGGCGTTGTTAGTCCTGGGAGAAACAAGTATATTGGGCTGTTTTAGTCCTAGGAGAAACAAGTGTAGTGGACGTTGTTAGTCCTGAGAGAAACAAGTGTAGTGGGCGGCAGCTGTTGTGTTGCTCTCAGTATCTTAGTCATTATGGTGAGTATTATACTAGTATCCTCACACACCTACTGCATCACTATCCTCAAACTACACTATCCTCACACCAACACTATCCTCACACCAACACTATCCTCACACCAACACTATCCTCACACCAACACTATCCTCACACCAACACTATCCTCACACCAACACTATCCTCACACCAACACCACTATCCTCATACTTGCACTATCCTCACACACCAACACCACTATCCTCACACCAACACCACTATCCTCACACACCAACACCACTATCCTCACACCTATACCACTATCCTCACACACCTGCACCACTATCCTCACACACCAACACCACTATCCTCACACACCTGCACCACTATCCTCACACACCAACACCACTATCCTCACACACCTGCACCTCCATCCTCACACACCTATACCACTATCCTCACACACCTATACCACTATCCTCACACACCAACACCACTATCCTCACACACCAACACCACTATCCTCACACACCTGCACCACTATCCTCACACACCTGCACCACTATCCTCACACACCTATACCACTATCCTCGCACACCTATACCACTATCCTCACACACCAACACCACTATCCTCACACACCAACACCACTATCCTCACACACCAACACCACTATCCTCACACACCTGCACCTCCATCCTCACACACCTATACCACTATCCTCACACACCTGCACCACTATCCTCACACACCTGCACCACTATCCTCACACACCTATACCACTATCCTCGCACACCTATACCACTATCCTCACACATCAACACCACTATCCTCACACACCAACACCACTATCCTCACACACCAACACCACTATCCTCACACACCAACACCACTATCCTCACACACCAACACCACTATCCTCACACACCAACACCACTATCCTCACACACCAACACCACTATCCTCACACACCAACACCACTATCCTCACACCAACACTATCCTCACACCAACACTATCCTCACACCAACACCACTATCCTCATACTTGCACTATCCTAACACACCAACACCACTATCCTCACACCAACACCACTATCCTCATACTTGCACTATCCTAACACACCAACACCACTATCCTCACACCTACACTATCCTCACACCTACACTATCCTCACACCAACACTATCCTCACACCAACACTATCCTCACACCTACACTATCCTCACACCTACACTATCCTCACACCTACACTATCCTCACACCAACACTATCCTCACACCAACACTATCCTCACACCAACACTATCCTCACACCAACACCACTATCCTCATACTTGCACTATCTTCACACACCAACACCACTATCCTCACACCACTATCCTCGCACCAACACCACTATCCTCGCACCAACACCACTATCCTCACACCAACACTATCCTCGCACAAACACCACTATCCTCATACTTGCACTATCCTCACACACCAACACCACTATCCTCACACCAACACTATCCTCACACCAACACCACTATCCTCATACTTGCACTATCCTCACACACCTATACCACTATCCTCACACACCAACACCACTATCCTCACACACCAACACCACTATCTTCACACACCAACACCACTATCCTCACACACCAACACCACTATCTTCACACACCAACACCACTATCCTCACACAAACACTATCCTCACACCAACACCACTATCCTCATACTTGCACTATCCTCACACACCAACACCACTATCCTCACACACCTATACCACTATCCTCACACACCTATACCACTATCCTCACACACCTATACCACTATCCTCACACACCTATACCACTATCCTCACACACCTATACCACTATCCTCACACACCTATACCACTATCCTCACACACCAACACCACTATCCTCACACACCAACACCACTATCCTCACACACCAACACCACTATCCTCACACACCAACACCACTATCCTCACACACCAACACCACTATCCTCACACACCTATACCACTATCCTCACACACCAACACCACTATCCTCACACACCAACACCACTATCCTCACACACCAATACCACTATCTTCACACACCAACACCACTATCCTCACACACCTATACCACTATCTTCACACACCAACACCACTATCCTCACACACCAATAACACTATCTTTACACACCAATACCACTATTTTCACACACCAACTCCACTATTTTCACACACCAACACCACTATCCTCACACACCAACACCACTATCTTCACACACCAACACCACTATCCTCACACACCAACACCACTATCTTCACACACCAACACCACTATCCTCACACCAACACCACTATCCTCACACCAACACCACTATCCTCACACCAACACCACTATCCTCACACCAACACCACTATCCTCACACCAACACCACTATCCTCGCACCAACACCACTATCCTCACACCAACACTATCCTCACACCAACACTATCCTCACACCAACACCACTATCCTCATACTTGCACTATCCTCACACACCTATACCACTATCCTCACACACCAACACCACTATCCTCACACACCAACACCACTATCCTCACACACCAACACCACTATCCTCACACACCAACACCACTATCCTCACACACCAACACCACTATCCTCACACACCAACACCACTATCCTCACACCAACACTATCCTCACACCAACACCACTATCCTCACACCAACACTATCCTCACACCAACACTATCCTCACACCAACACCACTATCCTCATACTTGCACTATCCTCACACACCAACACCACTATCCTCACACCAACACCACTATCCTCACACACCAACACCACTATCCTCACACCAACACCACTATCCTCACACACCAACACCACTATCCTCACACACCAACACCACTATCCTCACACACCAACACCACTATCCTCACACACCAACACCACTATCCTCACACACCTGCACCACCATCCTCACACACCTATACCACTATCCTCACACACCTGCACCACTATCCTCACACACCTGCACCACTATCCTCACACACCTGCACCACTATCCTCACACACCTGCACCACTATCCTCACACACCTGCACCACTATCCTCACACACCTGCACCACTATCCTCAAACACCTGCACCACTATCCTCACACACCTGCACCACTATCCTCACACACCTGCACCACTATCCTCACACACCTGCACCACTATCCTCACACACCTGCACCACTATCCTCACACACCAACACCACTATCCTCACACACCAACACCACTATCCTCACACACCTATACCACTATCCTCACCAACAATCCTCACACACCCACAACACAGTTGAAGTATATTAACATCATTGTACTGTACCTGGTGAGGTTCACAATGGAAATAATTACAGTCGACCCTTGGTTTTCGTGTTTAATCCGTTCCAGAACCATCGACCAAAACCAAAATCGGCCAAAATCGAAACCATTTTCCTCATAAGAAATAATGTAAATGGAATTAATCCGTTCTAAACACCCAAAAGTATCAGCAAAAAAATTTTTTTTACCTTAAATATACATTTACATGCACATAAGAATGAACATTAAACATGACACTTACCTTTATTGAAGGCATAAATAACAAAAAAAAGGCACAATACCGTGACTGGAACAATACACAAATAACCTGTACATAGAAGAGAGGAGCTTACGACAACGTTTCGGTCATAAGCTCCTCTCTTCTATGTGCGGGTTATTTGTGTATTTATTGAAGGCTGTTGTTGCTGGAAGGGAGGAAGGGAGAAAGGGAGAGGGAAGATAGGTTATTGTTTGGAAGGGGAATCCCCCTCCATTGTAGGAGCTGCCAGAAATCACCGGTTCTTCAACACGCAAGTTATACTTTTGTATCAATCAAGTCACATATTACTCGGGTAGATAATTTCAAGTAGATCCTTCATGTGTTAGCCCAAATCACCGACCAGTATGTTTTAAATAAGTGACCCACTGATCAGATCAGATCAGATCGACTGGTCCGAACCCTCGACTGGTCCGAACCCTCGACTGGTCCGAACCCTCGACTGGTCCGAACCCTCGACTGGTCCGAACCCTCGACTGGTCCGAACCCTCGACTGGTCCGAACCCTCGACTGGTCCGAACCCTCGACTGGTCCGAACCCTCGACTGGTCCGAACCCTCGACTGGTCCGAACCCTTGACTGGTTACAAACGGTTTTGTTGGACAATAAAGCAGACTGTTAACGGATGGGGTTGTAGGCGCCCTTATCAAACACAAACAATAAACATAAATCAGGAATATTGCTGGAATATTGCTGCACACTAACAGCACCTTTCAAGGCAGGTGAAATTGCTGACCTAGAAAATGTACAGAGAACCTTCACGGCGTGCATAACGGAGATAAAACACCTCAATTACTGGGAGTGCTTGAGGTTCCTGAACCTGTATTCCCTGGAACGCAGGCGGGAGAGATACATGATTATATACTCCTGGAAAATCCTAGAGGGACTAGTACCGAACTTGCACACGAAAATCACTCGCTACGAAAGCAAAAGACTTGGCAGACGATGCAACATCCCTCCAATGAAAAGCAGGGGTGTCACTAGCACGTTAAGAGACCATACAATAAGTGTCAGGGGCCCGAGACTGTTCAACTGCCTCCCTGCATACATAAGGGGGATTACCAACAGACCCCTGGCAGTCTTCAAGCTGGCACTGGACAAGCACCTAAAGTCGGTTCCTGACCAGCCGGGCTGTGGCTCGTACGTTGGTTTGCGTGCAGCCAGCAGCAACAGCCTGGTTGATCAGGCTCTGATCCACCAGGAGGCCTGGTCACAGACCGGGCCGCGGGGGCGTTGACCCCCGGAACTCTCTCCAGGTAAACTCCAGGTAAGCTGTCCAATATACAAGTACAGTTAGAAATAGAAATACAAATAGCTAGAGCTTCATTTAAGGAGGTTATTAGTAGAATATTCAAGAGGTTGCTAGTAGAATTACAGTAAATCAACCATTCAAATCATTATGAAGCTCTGTATAGCCTGCAGTCAGTCAAACAAACGGGCTTCCACATGGATAAATTGTCATTTTTGTGAAAATTGGTGTCACGCCCCTTGTGCAGATATCCAAGAACTAGCTACAAGCAGTATTAAAACAGGGAAGTGTTTTTGGGTATGCCCAAATGAGATAAATCTGTGGACTAAAATCACAAGGGTATTAAAAGAGGATAACATCAAAGCTGCTTTCATAGACAACCTGGAAGCTTTCTACAACAGATGGGAACATAAAAAGTCTGGGCTGAATGGTACTGCCCTTGATACTGGCCATGTAGTCAGAAACTGTAAGGCTGAAGGTGATGTCCTGGTAGTCAGTAAATGTGGGGCTGATAGTGCTGTCCTGGGAGACAGTAATGGTGAAGCTGGAGGTGCTGTCCTGGGAGACAGTAATGGGGAAGCTGGAGGTGCTGTCCTGGGAGACAGTAATGGTGAAGCTGGAGGTGCTGTCCTGGGAGACAGTAATGGTGAAGCTGGAGATGCTGTCCTGGGAGACAGTAATGGTGAAGCTGGAGATTTTGTCCAGGTAGTCGGGAATTATACGCAGGAAGGAATACATATAAATGACCTCATAGGGGACAGGAGCCGTAGTGGGGAAACAAGTGTAGTCAAAGATAAGATAAAACCAATATTGCAAACTAGAAATACCACAGGAAATAGCAAACAAGAGGACTCCACTAGCAATAGTGAGGATATATTACCAAAAACAACTGGTGGGAGCTCCATTGTCGGTGCTAGGGAGGATAGGAATAAGACAGGGAAACATGCACCAACAGGGAATACAGTCACAGAAACCCAAGGCAAACGGAAACCAAGCCTGTGCACATACTATGCACTTAGTATCTGCAGACATGGGAAATCTGGAAAAACAGACGGGACGTGCAACTATGACCACCCTAGAAAATGCCATGCCCATATGACAACAGGAAAATGCAAACTCCCTTCCTGTAAGCTTTTTCACCCTGAAATGTGTACCTCTTCAGTACAGGAAAGACTGTGCTGTAACTTAAATTGCCAGGCACACCATCTAAAGGGGACAAAAAGATACAAAACATCCAGGCCATGGGAAAACCTGGGTAGCCACAGCCACTCAAGAGAGAGGTTTTTTAGTGCCAGGAAGGAAAAAAAACTGGCAGGAAATGGCAGAAATCGTACACCAAATCCAGTCATTCCTGGAGTGGAACCACAGTCGATGGCCTCCACTCCAAACCAACAGATACAGATACTAATGCCGGAAAAAAAATCCCCCCCCAGTACCAACAATACCACCAGTCCGATGACATTCTTCTTTGCAAATATACAGGGTCTAAAGCCAGCAACAAACAACAAAATGCCTTTCATCCGTGGACTGCTTGCAGAGGCAAAGGTAATGTTCGCGGCTTTCACCGACACCCACATAAAGGATCACTTGGACAACGAAATATGGATCCCAGGTTACAACCTATACAGATGTGACAGAGTGAACAGGCAAAAGGGGGGGGGTTGGTCTGTACATTGCAGAGTCACTTGTTTGCACAGAACTGCTTAATGCCTCAAATGATGTAGTGGAAGTTTTAGCAGTAAAGGTCGAGAACCAAAACCTAGTCATTGTGGTAGTCTACAAGCCTCCAGATGCAACATTCCAGAAATTCCAGGAACAGCTGTTAAAAATTGACCACTGTCTGGAAAATCTTCCAGCTCCTGCACCCAACATCTTGCTCCTGGGGGATTTCAACTTAAGGCACCTAAAATGGAGGAATATAGCAAATAATATTGTTGAAGTAATAACACCAGGAGGCAGCTCTGATGAAAACTCTCACTCACACGAGCTTTTAAATCTCTGCACAAAATTCAATTTAAACCAACAAATAATAGAGCCTACTAGACTGGAGAATACACTAGACCTCATCTTCGCTAACAATGATGATCTGATAAGAAATGTCACCATATCAAAAACAATATACTCAGATCACAACATAATTGAGGTTCAGACATGTATGCGTGGAGCCCCAGACCGACATAATGAGACTAGTCACAAGGGAGCATTCACCAAATTCAACTTCAATAACAAAAACATAAAGTGGGACCAAGTAAACCAGGTTCTAACCGATATAAGCTGGGAAGATATACTAAGCAACACAGACCCCAACTTATGCCTAGAACAGATTAACTTGGTGGCACTCGATGTATGCACAAGGCTTAAGCCTCTAAGAAAAAGGAGGAGTAGATGTAAAATAGAAAGAGACAGGCGCTCCCATTACAGGCGATGGAAAAGAATAACAGAGCGGCTAAAAGAGGTCAATATATCTGAAATGCGTAGGGAGACACTGGTCAGAGAAATAGCAAGCATCGAAGTTAAGCTAAAGGAATCTTATAGGAGTCAGGAATCGCGGGAAGAACTAAAAGCCATAAATGAAATCGAAAGAAACCCAAAGTATTTCTTCTCCTTTGCCAAATCAAAGTCGAGAACAACGTCCAGTATTGGGCCCCTACTTAAACAAGATGGGTCCTACACAGATGACAGCAAGGAAATGAGTGAGCTACTCAAGTCCCAATATGACTGTAAAAGTCACCAGTATGGATTGCAGCAGTCTTCTCAGGGTGATGTTGCTCCACAAATGAATGCACTTTAGTCCACATTGTACAAATCTCCTTAATCTTTGAAGAAGGGACCTTCTTCCATCTCTCTTCCTCCTCCTCTGAAGCAGTTTCCTCAGCTGTGGTTTGTTGCTGTTGCAGACGAAGCTCTTGCAGCTGATCAGTGGTTAGGTCTTCATTGTGGTCCTCCATCAACTCTTCCACATCTTCCAAATAAGATATTTCTTTGCTAAGGCTACAATATGTATTTACATATCATAGTACGATTGGAGCAAAGTAAGCCAATATGCCGAGGCATTTCAGGCATTGCGTTGGTAGCGTACTCGGTTCACACACTGAATGAAGGTCCACGATTGATGCGTTGTAACCACTCTGATAATGTTAGTGAGTCTTTGTGATCATTTCATCATTTATTACACCAGCAAAATTATTAGGGAATGGATGGGCCTACACAGGACAATAAAAAATGAGAGCAACTAGAAACTTCAGTGAAGAAACACTGGTAAATAGGCTACTCACTTGTGATTGAACTGTGGTACCCCATTACTAGTGTAAATGAAATTGTTAATTTAGAAATTCAGAAGTCCAGAAAGTCATAGATCAAGGCAAGACTTCCCTAAATACACCCAATGGGAGCCTATATTTTAGACTTCAGAGTCTGCAGTAAAGCTACCACAAAGGAATAATTTTATTTATCTGTCCAAATTTGAAATTAAAATGCAGTACTGTTGTATATCCAGTTTATAATGAAATTTAACATCAGCTAGGGCAAAATGATAACTGTAAAAAATTTGTTATCTTATGAAATACTGTACAAAAATTATTTTCAGATTCGCTTTATATTGATTCAAAACCGTGCTGGAAAAACTCGCTTGGCCAAATGGTATATGAATTTTGATGATGATGAGAAGCAAAAGTTAATTGAAGAAGTACATGCAGTAGTCACAGTGAGAGATGCCAAGCACACAAATTTTGTGGAGGTAAGTCTATTTCTCTCTTTTCTTATCTTTCCCCTTCACACTCTTCACCTTCATCTTCTGTTTCTCTCTATTCTCTGTTGGGGATAAATATCACTTAATTTTGTACCAGTTAGATGTTTTGGTTGCTGAATCATAGAAGAAAGGTATCCCCATGTCCCTCAAGTCCAAGTCTGTAAGTACCTCCCGTTATTATCATGTTTTTATCGTCATGCAGGAAAGTGTACTTATTGAAGAAGTTCTTCCAAAGCAGTATTCAAACCCCATGTTTCATGCTCATACAACAGTATGGGCACCACTATACTCTGGCACATTCCCCCTTTTTGCCTGTGTGGACCAGGTTCTTTGTCCTCGCAGATGCCTCGCTGCACGACGCATGTTTTTTCCTTTGTCACTTCAGTGGTTCACCTTATCTTTCATAGTCTCATTGCTTACATTTTTTTGATACCCAGATCACCCTGTTCATTCCTATGTTTACTTTTAATTTCCTTATTTACATTCTTTCCCAAATTCATTTACCAACCTAAGTAACTTTTTTCCAGAATCTCCCAAGCAAAATTGTGTCATTAGTTAACAGCAACTGTGACAACTCCCACTCTCTGCCAAATTCATTATCTTCCAATCCCACCTCTCCCAAACACCTTAGTATTCATTTCTTTTACAACCCCATCCATAAATATGTTAAACAACCATGGTCACATCACACATACTGTTTAAAGCTTGCTTTTACTGGAAAATAATCTTCCCTACATAACCTAACATGCACCTCGACATCTCCTTTTCTAAATCTGTAAGTACAAAGAAAAGTTCCTTGCCTTTATCTAAGTACTGTAAAGGCTTAAATAATGCCCCCCACCCCAGTAATAGATTTTGGAAGCTGTGGACATAAAAACTTGCCAGACAGTGGAGGAATCATCAGATAGAATGGAAAAAGTCCATAGATTCAGGATTTTGTCCATAGCGATAGTGTCTGGTAGTCTTCTGAATCAGCAGACTAAGTGCAGTGATTCAAAATATTGTCTGGTATTGGCCAGTGTATGCATCAAGGATCTATCTGTTTTCATTTTCCCGCAGCCATAGGCTGCCCATGTCACTTTGTCTGTGGTCACTCACACGTGCACTCACCATTCAGTCTCCAACTTTTCTTGGATTTAGTGTTTTGTGTGACAATTAACACATAAAGTGAAGTGCGGTTAACTCTGGCTCTAAAACAAGTGGTGGTGCCACAAGGAAATGTGTAAATCTTGGTGTTAAGCACAAACTTAAATTGATGAGGAAGGTTTGAATCTGGCATCTCAACTATCGAAGTCTTCTCATTCATGTAGGTTTTGTCTGCCATCTACAGTTTCATTAGTGGAGCTCTACAGCTCTTACTTCTGAGTCATCACAGTTGATCAGGGCAGTTTTCACTTAGTCTCTCCGCTGCAAATATTAAGTAAAATTGCTGTGAAATTAGTATATTTTAATGTATATGTACAGTACTTTCAACTTTATTTTAATTTGTAGTATGGTACTGTACTGTTTTGTAGGTTACAATACTTTTAATGTCCAGTAGTCATTTGAATCAATGGTCCAAGTCTTCTGATTCCGAACTGTGTACGTTTATGATCATGGAAAAATAAATTCCATAGCTCAGAATTTGCAAGCAGTCAACAGTGATAAACCTCCCTTCCCATATCAGTCTGTTAATTTGAGGGTTCACTGTATTGTTCTCTTGTGTACTTCAGTTTAAACACTTGGTCTACACATCCCCTACCCTTCCTGAAACCTTGTTCCTCTGCAGTCTTACTCTTTCATCCATAATTCTTTCAACAATAACACAACCATACACTTACCCAGTATGGCGGGGCCAGGAGCTGAGTCTCGACCCCTGCAACCACAATTAGGTGAGTACACTCAACAGATTTATTTCCCTATTATTCTTATTCTCATTCATCTCTTTTTTCCTTTATACAAAGGAACTATGTGTAAGGGATAGTGACATCACACATCTAAGACCCACTGTCACTTAAATGTACATAAATGCTGGACTCTACATAAACAAAGCAAATATTTATAAAGCAAATGCAGTTTCTAAAAATAAATTAATATATTTCTTCTTTAATACAGTTTCGAAACTTCAAAATTGTGTACCGACGCTATGCTGGCTTGTATTTTTGCATCTGTGTAGACATAGCTGACAACAATCTTGCATACCTCGAAGCCATACACAATTTTGTTGAGGTGCTTAATGAGTACTTCCACAATGTTTGTGAACTTGACTTGGTATTCAACTTTTATAAGGTAGGTAATGTAGTATTGTGAGTATAATATTTGTCCAGTGTTAGCTTCTTGACTTATGTTATCAGCATGTGCTACTATTTTTTTATTTGTTGCTACTCTCTTTACCAGGTATTGTATTTTTTATCTCTTGCTACTCTCATTACTATACACAAATAACCCGCACATAAAAGAGAGAAGCTTACGACGACGTTTCGGTCCGACTTGGACCATTTACAAAGTCACACTAACCAGAAGTGGAGCAGGATGGCTATATAAATGGTCCAAGTCAGATCGAAACGTCGTTGTAAGCTTCTCTCTTTTATGTGCGGGTTATTTGTGTATCGTTCCAGTCACAGTTTTGTGCCTTTTTTTGTTACTCTCATTACTAGTTAGTGTTTACCTCTGATACTCTTAAATTTAACATATTTTTTATTTTTTGGCTACTTTCCTATAGGTGTTACTCTGGATTCACTTGTTAAATGTTGACTACCACTTAGTTGATATACAGTATGTGAGAATAATAAACCAAGTTGTACCACACAATGAGTGAAATATGGCATATTAACTGCATTATAGTTTTCTTTGTTTAGAATGTAACTCTTACTGGGAGCTTGTTTTTGCATGGTGGGAGGATTAAAGCCTCTACAGAACCTTGGACTGTACTGACGTGGAATTTTCTAGTTGTAGAGCCTCGGTTATGGAGGCTGACTAAGAGCTGTCTCTGTATATTTGCCTCTCTTGGCACACAGACAATGGGAGGTTCAAGTCTGGTCTGACTGATTTAATCAGCATGATGTTAGAAGGTCTGTAGCCTTCGATCCTGTGGTTGATGTGAAGTCCACTAACATTGTGCATACAATACTTCAACTGTCTTTTTTTCCTCTCACTCTTGAACTTGCCCTCCACACTTTTGCCCTAAAATGAAAGCATTCCCTTTGTCATGTAGAACTAAATGACTCCCATGTCTTTATTTTTTTTTTTTTTTTCAGATCTTATCCACAACTACTGTACTACTAATAATACCTTAACATCAGACATTGACTGCCTTTCTATTTGCACCAGATGACTCATCACAATGTCTCTGGTGGCCTGGTGGCTAATGCTCTCGCTTCACACGGCGAGGGCCTGGGTTCAATTCCCAGCCAGGGTAGAAACGTTGGACATGTTTCTTTCCACCTGTTGTCTATGTTCCCCATCAGTAAAATGAGTACCTGGGTGTTAGTCGACTGGTGTGGGTCGCATCCTGGGACACTGACCTAATTTGCCCGAAATGCGGAGCATAACAAGGGAGTTTCTATATAGTAGTATGTCATTGTTGTCAGCTAGGACTGTATACCTTGTACATGTACTTGTAGTAAATGAAGATATGATTATTATTATTATTATTATTATTATAAATGAGGAATATTTTGGAATTATTGTGTACAGTTTGTTTAAACTATAGATGCATCAGTATATTAATCAGGTCTGGCTAAACAGGTTCCCTGAATCCCTTCATAAATGTTATTTTGCTCACACTCCAGCAGTACATTTATTAAAAACCACTTGTCTTCATTCACTCTTATCTAACTTGCTCACACAAGCCTACTGGATACATACCGTATTTTGCGGCTTATTAGACGCATTTTTTTTTCCATAAAATGTCTCCTAAAACCACCCTGTGTCCTATAAACTGGTCAGTGATGGGAACTATAAGTTTGGGGTGTGCTGTAGCTCTCCCAGTTATGTCCGATGCCAAGCCAATGAAACTAAAACAAGTCTTATAAGCCGCGAAATACGGTAAGTCCCTAAAACTCCAAGCCTCTTTTACGCCCATCCCTCCAACCATTCCTTGGACAACCCCCCTCCCCCCTACCCCTCGTACTTGTCACCCTGGATTTATACACTCGCTTTATCATCTTACCTGGAGTTTACCTGGAGAGAGCTCCGGGGGTCAACGCCCCCACGGCCCGGTCTGTGACCAGGCCTCCTGGTGGATCAGAGCCTGATCAACCAGGCTGTTACTGCTGGCTGCATGCAAACCAACGTACGAGCCACAGCCCGGCTGATCAGGAACCGACTTTAGGTGCTTGTCCAGTGCCAGCTTGAAGACTGCCAGGGGTCTGTTGGTAATCCCCCTTATGTATGCTGGGAGGCAGTTGAACAGTCTCGGGCCCCTGACACTTATTGTATGGTCTCTTAACGTGCTAGTGACACCCCTGCTTTTCATTGGGGGGATGTTGCATCGTCTGCCAAGTCTTTTGCTTTCGTAGTGAGTGATTTTCGTGTGCAAGTTCGGTACTAGTCCCTCTAGGATTTTCCAGGTGTATATAATCATGTATCTCTCCCGCCTGCGTTCCAGGGAATACAGGTTCAGGAACCTCAAGTGCTCCCAGTAATTGAGGTGTTTTATCTCCGTTATGCGCGCCGTGAAGGCTCTCTGTACATTTTCTAGGTCAGCAATTTCACCTGCCTTGAAAGGTGCTGTTAGTGTGCAGCAATATTCCAGCCTAGATAGAACAAGTGACCTGAAGAGTGTCATCATGGGCTTGGCATCCCTCGTTTTGAAGGTTCTCATTATCCATCCTGTCATTTTTCTAGCAGATACGATCGATACAATGTTATGGTCCTTGAAGGTGAGATCCTCCGACATGATCACTCCCATGTCTTTGACGTTGGTGTTTCGCTCTATTTTGTGGCCAGAATTTGTTTTGTACTCTGATGAAGATTTAATTTCCTCGTGTTTACCATATCTGAGTAATTGAAATTTCTCATCATTGAACTTCATATTGTTTTCTGCAGCTCACTGAAAGATTTGGTTGATGTCCACCTGGAGCCTTGCAGTGTCTGCAATGGAATACACTGTCATGCAGATTCGGGTGTCATCTGCAAAGGAAGACACGGTGCTGTGGCTGACATCCTTGTCTGTCAGATATGAGGATGAGGAACAAGATGGGAGCGAGTACTGTGCCTTGTGGAACAGAGCTTTTCACCGTGCCTGCCTCGGACTTTACTCTGTTGACTACTACTCTCTGTGTTCTGTTAGTGAGGAAATTATAGATCCATTGACCGACTTTTCCTGTTATTCCTTTAGCACGCATTTTGTGCGCTATTACACCATGGTCACACTTGTCGAAGGCTTTTGCAAAGTCTGTATATATTACATCTGCATTCTTTTTGTCTTCTAGTGCATCTAGGACCTTGTCGTAGTGATCCAATAGTTGAGACAGACAGGAGCGACCTGTTCTAAACCCATGTTGCCCTGGGTTGTGTAACTGATGGGTTTCTAGATGGGTGGTGATCTTGCTTCTTAGGACTCTTTCAAAGATTTTTATGATATGGGATGTTAGTGCTATCGGTCTGTAGTTCTTTGCTGTTGCTTTACTGCCTCCTTTGTGGAGTGGGGCTATGTCTGTTGTTTTTAGTAACTGTGGGACAACCCCCGTGTCCATGCTCCCTCTCCATAGGATGGTAAAGGCTCGTGATAGGGGCTTCTTGCAGTTCTTGATGAACACGGAGTTCCATGAGTCTGGCCCTGGGGCAGAGTGCACGGCCATGTCATTTATCGCCTGTTCGAAGTCATTTGGCGTCAGGATAACATCAGATAGGCTTGTGTTAACCAAATTCTGTGGCTCTCTCATAAAAAATTCATTTTGATCTTCGACTCTGTCTGGTTAGTGGCTTGCTAAAAACTGAGTCATATTGGGACTTGAGTAGCTCACTCATTTCCTTGCTGTCATCTGTGTAGGACCCATCTTGTTTAAGTAAGGGCCCAATACTGGACGTTTTTCTCGACTTCGATTTGGCATAGGAGAAGAAATACTTTGGGTTTCTTTCGATTTCATTTATGGCTTTTAGTTCTTCCCGTGATTCCTG
Source organism: Cherax quadricarinatus (assembly GCF_038502225.1). Classification (NCBI taxonomy): domain Eukaryota; kingdom Metazoa; phylum Arthropoda; class Malacostraca; order Decapoda; family Parastacidae; genus Cherax; species Cherax quadricarinatus. The sequence continues at coordinate 1,373,202 of NC_091309.1, read as the reverse complement.
ACTCCTATAAGATTCCTTTAGCTTAAGTTCGATGTTTGCTATTTCTCTGACCAGTGTCTCCCTACGCATTTCAGATAGATTGACCTCTTTTAGCCGCTCTGTTATTCTTTTCCCTCACCTGTAAAGAGAGCGCCTGTCTCTTTCTATTTTACATCTACTCCTCCTTTTTCTTAGAGGAATAAGTCTTGTGCATACATCGAGTGCCACCAAGTTAATCTGTTCTAGGCATAAGTTGGGGTCTGTGTTGCTTAGTATATCTTCCCAGCTTATATCGGTTAGGACTTGGTTTACTTGGTCCCACTTAATGTTTTTGTTATTGAAGTTGAATTTGGCGAATGCTCCCTCGTGACTAATCTCATTTTGTCGGTCTGGGGCTCTGCGCATACATGTCTGAACCTCAATTATGTTGTGATCTGAGTATATTGTTTTTGATATGGTGACATTTCTTATCAGATCATCATTGTTAGTGAAGATGAGGTCTAGTGTATTCTCCATTCTAGTAGGCTCTATTATTTGCTGGTTTAAATTGAATTTTGTGCAGAGATTTAAAAGCTCGTGTGAGTGTGAGTTTTCATCAGAGCTGCCTCCTGGTGTTATTACTGCAACAATATTATTTGTTATATTCCTCCATTTTAGGTGCCTTAAGTTGAAATCCCCCAGGAGCAAGATGTTGGGTGCAGGAGCTGGAAGATTTTCCAGACAATGGTCAATTTTTAACAGCTGTTCCTGGAATTGCTGGGATGTTGCATCCGGAGGCTTGTAGACTACCACAATGACTAGGTTTTGGTTCTCGACCTTTAGTGCTAAAACTTCCACTACATCATTTGAAGCATTAAGCAGTTCTGTGCAAACAAGTGACTCTGCAATGTACAGGCCAACCCCCCCCCCCTTTTGCCTGTTCACTCTGTCACATCTGTATAGGTTGTAACCTGGGATCCATATTTCGTTGTCTAAGTGATCCTTTATGTGGGTCTCAGTGAAAGCCGCGAACATTGCCTTTGCCTCTGCAAGCAGTCCACGGATGAAAGGTATTTTGTTGTTTGTTGCTGGCTTTAGACCCTGTATATTTGCAAAGAAGAATGTCATCGGACTGGTGGTATTGTTGGTACTGGGGGGGGGATTGTCTCGATATTTGCCTAACCCGCCTCTACAACCCCTCCTCAGCCTTCTGAATTATGGCTTTGGTGATCCCACATTGTCTTTCAATTTCTACAGTTAGAATTCTCTGCACATTATTCACAGCACACACTGTTCCCACACCTAAGCTAACCACTGCCTGTATCCTCCACACTGCAACATTCTAAGCTTATATATCACACAGTTTGGGTTTACTTCTTGTGTTGGTTACAGATGATTTGCATTAGAAGGATCAGTTATACAGCATGCCTATTGCATTAGTGAATTTTATATAGAATATTATCCTTCTTTCTAGTGAAAGAAAGAAAATGTAATATGAAAATAAGTAACAGAAGCTAAATATTTTTTAATTTTCTTCAACAGGCTTACAGTGTAGTAGACGAGATGTTTCTTGCTGGAGAGATCCGTGAAACAAGTCAAACCAAAGTGCTTAAGCAACTTCTGATGCTGAACTCTCTTGAATAACCCCTAGTCAGGATGCTGGAGGTACACTACACTGTAATACTGAGCAGCAGTTTGGAATTGGTAGTTGTTCACTCTGATTAACACTTGACGTGTCTTTCACTGGCACTAGTACTACACAAGGTCCCCAATGAACGTATAGTTAAGGAGTTCAGCAGAGTTACCTTCTGCTGGATTAGTAGTCAAGTGAGGATATCCTTGTCTTCAGAGTGAAAGTGTCTATATCAAGACATATGGTATGTTGTTGTTTTGCAACAATTAATTTTCCACCTAATATAATGAAGATTGTGAATAGCTTGTATGAGAAAGTGTATATTAGTTGGATGTACATTATTAAATTTCATGATAAAGTATTCATTATCCTGTGAGTTTCATAATTTGTTTGTTATAGATCATGATGTATGTAATTTCATAGATTGTATATTTTTTTTGTTTTATTAAAGAAGCTAAGTACAGTATTTCTTTCTTTAATATTTCAAGGAAACATTCCATTGCCTAGAGTATGTAAAGTTTTATATTGTAATATACAGATAATTGCAAGTCAGAAAAGCTTGCCTAAATAGTTTTATTGGAAGACTTCATGTTAGAGTGAATTAAATTATAAAACTGATGTATAATTTTCTTTGACTTGTGTATTAATGTTTTATGATTTCTTTAACAGAAACACCCTCAGTTATAATATACTTTAAAAATGTGATAGTTATAGATGTGAAGCATGTTGTGATTAACTTGTTAAAATAATATTATGAGCGAAACTCAGTCTTAATGTGGTATGCCCAGTTCTATGTATACTGTGTGGGTGTACTTGTTACGTTAGTCGGGACATAATTTTTTTGTTTTAAACGTGCCGACCATCTCCCGTGTTGAAGTGACCCAAAGAAGAAGAAACTTTTACCATCACTTGTTATTACTGTCTTGCCAGAGTTATTCTGATATTGCAACTGCAACCAGCAACATCCCCACACCCCTCCTTGAACCAGCAACATCCCCACACCCCTCCTTGAACCAGCAACATCCCCACACCCCTCTTTGAACCAGCAACATCCCCACACCCCTCCTTGAACCAGCAACATCCCCACACCCCTCCTTGAACCAGCAACATCCCCACACCCCTCCTTGAACCAGCAACATCCCCACACCCTTCCTTGAACCAGCAACATCCCCACACTCTTCCTTGAACCAGCAACATCCCCACACCCCTCCTTGAACCAGCAACATCCCCACACCCCTCCTTGAACCAGCAACATCCCCACACCCCTCCTTGAACCAGCAACATCCCCACACCCCTCCTTGAACCAGCAACATCCCCACACCCCTCCTTGAACCAGCAACATCCCCACACCCCTCCTTGAACCAACAACATCCCCACCCACCTCCAAACAGCAACATCCCCACACCCCTCCTTGAACCAGCAACATCCCCACCCACCTCCTTCAAACAGCAACATCCCCACACCCCTCCTTGAACCAGCAACATCCCCACCCACCTCCAAACAGCAACATCCCCAACCCCTCCTTCAAACAGCAACATCCCCACCCACCTCCTCCAAACAGCAATATCACCACCCACCTCCTTCAAACAGCAACATCCCCACCTCCCTCCTTCAAACAGCAACATCCCCACCCACCTCCTCCAAACAGCAATATCACCACCCACCTCCTTTAAACAGCAATATCGCCACCCACCTCCTTTAAACAGCAACATCCTCACATCCCTCCTTCAAACAGCAGCATCCCCACCCTCCTCCTTCAAACAGCAACATTGCCACCCACCTCCTTCAAACAGCAACATCCCCAACCCCCTCCTTCAAACAGCAATATCCCCACCCACCTCCTCCAAACAGCAACATCGCCACCCCCCTCCTTTAAACAGCTACATTCCCACCTCCCTCCTTCAAACAGCAACATTGCCACCCACCTCCTCCAAACAGCAACATCCCCAACCCCGTCCTTCAAATAGCAGCATCCCCACCCCCCTCCTTCAGACAGCAACATCCCCACCCCTCCTTCAGAGTGTAGTATGGAACTTTTATTGATAACTTTCTTGTTTTGCGTATGTCCATCGCGTTAGTACTTTACTCGTGACCCTTTTTGGTTTAGCATTTAATTTGATATTATTATTGTACTTTTACTCTAACCATGTTATTCAGTTGTGTTCACCATTTTTTTTTTAATTTGAGCATGGATTGAATTATATTCTCTTCTAAGTATATATATATATGTCTCAGTATGTATTAATCCAGTAAATGGAGTTTTGCAACACTGGAGAGTCGTTGAGATTAAGCTCATCTCCAAGGATTTTCGATACACGTAATTCCGTGTACTTTATTTAATGGAAATTTTGTTTTGTTTGTGCAATTATATTAGTATAGTGTCTACAGTCTGAAGGAGGGGGAGGGGATATTTGCAGGTTGGAGGAGCATCTGAGCTGTAGTATCGACACACCTCTGGCAAGAGTGATGGTGAAGGTGTTTCTTCTTTTAGGGGTTCACCCTACCTTGGTGGGAGACAGCCTGTGTAAAATAAATAAATACTGTATATATACGTATATATATATATATATATATATATATATATATATATATATATATATATATATATATATATATATATATATATATATATATATAAATAATTATTACATACATACAGATGGTATAATACTTAGAGATGAATGACCCAGATGGGTTTATCACTTCATTAATGTAATAATGTGTTAGAATTAAAGGTAAATAAATTTTCATTTTAAATTCATTCACAGTACAAGAAGATGTATTTTTCAATTAAGTTCAATTTATATCAATTTATGTAATAGAAAGTTGTGCATTTTTAAATAAAAAAAAAGTGTCAGTTCATGATATATTACAGAGTGTACAGTGGTATGATAGTCTTGTTAAGTGTTTTATCAGTGTTTACTGTATGTTAAGTGTTTCATCAGTGTTCACTGTATGTTAAGTGTTTCATCAGTGTTCACTGTATGTTAAGTGTTTCATCAGTGTTCACTGTATGTTAAGTGTTTCATCAGTGTTCACTGTATGTTCATCTCAAGACTAACATGTATTATATCCAGAGATCAGTTTGAACTCCCCCACCATCAGTACTCACACTTGACTTCCTCTACTAGCAATAGTATTGTGCAGTCAAACAGAATGTAGTTTAAAGAACTGAGTGTTTGTCCTTGTACTCCCATGAATATTGTGTATCAAAATTAAGTGTTCTGTTTTGATTTTGTAATTTATGTATGAGAGTTGTTAGCCCCTTGCAACTGGCATTTTAGTCACCTTATTTAACGCTCGTGGCTTACCGAGGCGGTATTCCTCTCCATTTCTTAATGGAGATGAAAGGAAACACTATAGGAATAAAAACTATTAATGTATTGTAGAAAGAAACTGATAATGTGTGTAAACAGACGTGTAATAGTACGTCCACAACTGCATGTGTAGTATGAACTAGGTGTAAATAGTGGTAACAGGATGTGCACATCATCTTGCATGTTTATGAAACAGAAAAACACCAGCAGTCCAACCAATTATTATATGTATTTTTTTATTAACACATCAGCCATTTTCCGTGAAGGCAAAGTGACCAGAAAAAGAAGAAACACTTTCATCATCATACTCTCCATCACTTTCTTGCCAGAGGCGTGCCTACACTACAGTTAAAAACCTCTTCAAGGGGGCTCCTTGGCGTGGTGAAGAGGCTCTTGATCTGAGGAATTAGACCTGTCAGTCTCCTTCCTCAGACCGAACCTAATTACCCCCCAATCCCCCCTTCCCTATCCCATCCTCCCTTTTCCCTTTCCTCCTCTCCCTCCCCACCCCTCTCTTTTGCCAGTCCTCTTTTTGGCCTTTGGGATTTTTCCCACAGGCGCGCTAGTTCCTAGGTAGGGGAAAGGGTACCGGGGTCCATCCCATTCCGTTGAGGTTCTTGGCGGTGGCGTAGTTTGCCGTGGAATATGGATTGCCTGGGGATGTCCTGATCCCTCTCCAGTATCCTGGAGAGTGGCTTTGGGTGTCTTTCGGGCGACGGGTGTATCTCTGGAAGCCACCTTTCGGATTCCGGGGGTGGTGGCCGAAGGAGGTATGCTTTGTGGCAGATATCCCGCTGCCCTCTCTTTTGTCCACCGAGGTAGCTCGGCAGATGTGAGGTTGCTATCCCGGATTGCTGGTTTACTGGCATGATGGGTAGGGTATGGCACGGGTTCCATGCTGCATCTGCGCTACTTGCGGTGCTGAGGTCCTCTTGGGCGCGGAGGGAGATTTCTGGCCCTTTCATTCCTCCTAGGAACTATCCCTCCCTGGTCCCCCCTTTTTTTTTCTTCTTTTTTTATTTTTATTTTTTTTTCTTCTTTTTTTTTTTCTTAAAAACAAAAAGAAAGAAGTAACCTAACCATGGCAGCCCCAGTCCATGAACCTGCTACCCCCAGGCCCCTTCTTGATACCGCACCCCGTTCTGACCCCGCCTCGTCTTTGGACCACTCTTCGGACACTCCTCATGCCTCTATACCTCTTGCCAGTGCTGTTTCCTCACCCGCTTCAGGTACTGAGGTCTCGACTGACTCCTTTGATTTATCTGACCTCCGCTCTCCTTTGACTATGCTTCCGGCCTCTCCCTCTACGGTGTGGCAATTTTCGAATCGCCGGCCCATTCCACGTCGGACCAACTCTGGTCCCACACCTAAACGCCAACGACAATTACCTGCTGATGATACTTCTCCACCTTCTCGTTCTTCTCAGAAAAGATCCCTCCATGTTTTAAATACAGGTACTCGCACCCATTTTGATCCTCGATCTCACTCTCTCTTGCATCGATCTCTCAGTCTGCTCTTCCTCTGCAGCATTAGACTTCACCTGGTCTGTTCTCCCGGATTTACATGACAGCGATCATTTCCCAATCATTCTTACTTCCCCTTCATATTCACCACCTCTTCGTATCCCACGCTGGCAATTTGATCAGGCAAATTGGAACCTTTACTTACAACTAACTGTTTTTAGTGAGGCTCCTTCTTTGTCCTCCATTGATGAGCTTTTACACCTCTTCTCGTCCTCTGTTTTAACCGCAGCTTCTCATTCTATACCCCAAACTTCGGGCAGGCATTCTCAGAAATGCGTGCCTTGGTGGTCTCCTGCTTGTGCTCATGCAGTATGTTTGAAACACGCTGCATGGGGCAGGTACCGGTACAATAGAACCACGGAGAGACTTCTTGATTTTAAGCAGAAGCGTGCGATTGCTTGCCGTGTCATCCTCGACGCTAAACGCACTTGCTGGCGAGATTGTCTCCACCATCACCTCTGCTTCCTCTGAGTGCAGTCTGGAAAAAAGTACGAAAACTGAGTGGTAAATATTCTCCTGACCCGGCTCCTGTTCTGCGGGTTGCCGGTGTTGATATAGCAAACCCACTAGATGTTGCCAATGAACTTGGCAATCATCTGGTCCGTATTTCTCGGGGGCTCCATCTATGCCCCTCGTTTCTTTCCTCAAAGTCTGCCAGAGAGTTAGCACCCTTGGACTTTTCTTCTCTCAGAGAAGAACAGTATAATGTGCCTTTTACACTTCAAGAACTGGAGGCAACACTCTCAGCTTGCCGATCATCGGCAGCTGGGCCCGACGACATTCATATTTGTATGCTACAACATTTACATCAGTCAGCCCTTGCAGTCCTATTACGCCTTTTCAATCTTATTTGGTCACAAGGAGTTCTTCCACAGCTGTGGAAATCTGCCATTGTTCTCCCTTTCCGCAAACCATGTACTACGGGACATGAAGCCTCCCACTATCGTCTCATTGCTCTTACCAGTGTAGTTTACAAAGTGATGGAATGCCTGGTAAATAGACGTTTAGTGTGGTATTTAGAGACACACAACAGTCTCTCCACTCATCAATATGGCTTTCGTAAGGGACGTTCTACTATAGACCCCTTACTACGCTTGGATACGTATGTTCGTAATGCCTTTGCGTATAACCACTCGGTTATTGCTATATTTTTTGACCTTGAGAAGGCATATGACACAACTTGGAGGTATAATATTTTGGCCCAAGCCCACTCCTTAGGCCTCCGAGGCAATCTACCATCTTTCCTTAAGAACTTTTTAACTGATAGACATTTCCGCGTTCTGGTTAAAAATGTGCTCTCCCCGGACTTTATCCAAGCTGAAGGTGTCCCCCAGGGATGTGTTCTGAGCACAACACTTTTTCTCCTTGCTATTAATGATTTGGCCTCTAGTCTTCCATCAAATATTTGGTCATCACTCTATGTTGATGACTTCGCTATTGCCTGTGCAGGCGCTGACTGTCACCTCATTACAGTTTCTCTCCAGCATGCGGTCGACCATGTTTCCAATTGGGCCACCACACATGGGTTTAAATTTTCCAGCACTAAAACCCACCAAATTACTTTCACTAGACGCTCTGTCATCTCCGATCATCCTTTTTACCTCTATGGCTCCCGTATCCCTGAACGTGATACAGTCAAGTTTCTGGGCCTCCTCTTTGACCGTAAGTTATCCTGGAAACCTAACGTCACCTCTCTGAAGGCAACTTGTCACAGCCGGCTGAACCTTCTTAAAACCCTTGCTCATGTTTCATGGGGAGCTGGTCGTCGAACCCTCCTTCGCCTACATTCCACCCTCATTTTATCGAAACTTGATTATGGTGACTAGATCTATTCAGCGGCATGTCCTGCTACTCTCTCTAGCCTTAACCCCATTCATCACCATGGATTACGTTTATGCCTCGGTGCTTTTCGCTCTTCCCCTGTTGAGATCCTCTATGCAGAAGCGAACGTTCCATCCTTATCCGATCGCCATGATGCCCATTGCCTTCGCTACTATGTATGCTCTCATGATCTCCGCAATCCTTCCATTTATAGAATGGTCACTGATATTAGTAGACATTCTTTATTTGTTCGCCGCCCTTGTTTACTCCGTCCCTTCTCTCTTCGCCTTCATTCGCTCTTGTCTTCTCTTCACTTACCACCTTTCTATGTTCATGTAGCATCTCACTTTTCCCTACCCCCCTGGGAAGTTCCAGCTGTTCGAGTCTGTTCTTTCTCTCTCCCTTGCTCGAAAGCCCAACCATCTACGGTTGCTTCCCGCTCTCATTTTCTTGACCACTTCCACTCTCATTCTCATGCCATTGCTGTGTACACAGATGGCTCTAAGTCTTCTGACGGCGTAGGATTCGCAGCAGTGTTTCCGGACAGCATCGTACGAGGGCATTTACTATCTTCAGCTAGTATATTTACTGCTGAATTGTATGCCATCCTTGCAGCACTTATCTGTATTGCATCTATGCCTGTGTCATCATTTGTGGTTGTCTCAGACTCCCTTAGTGCTTTACAGGCTATACAGAAATTTGATACACCTCACCCCTTAGTCCTCCGTATCCAACTTTGGCTACGCCGCATCTTTACCAAGCATAAAGATATTGTTTTTTGTTGGGTCCCTGGTCATGTTGACGTACAGGGCAATGAACAGGCAGACACTGCTGCGCAGTCAGCAGTACATGACCTACCAGTTTCATATAGAGGTATTCCATTTACGGACTATTTTGCTGCAATATCTTCCCACCTTCACACCCGTTGGCAACAACGTTGGTCAACTATGCTTGGTAACAAACTTCAATCCATTAAACCGAGTATAGGTTACTGGCCGTCTTCTTATCACCAGTGTCGAGGTTGGGAGACTACTCTCTCCCGTCTTTGCATTGGCCATACTCGTCTTACTCATGGATATCTCATGGAGAGGCGCCCTGCTCCTCTCTGTGAGAATTGCCAGGCTCCATTATCAGTCAGCCACATTCTGTTGGACTGCCCACTTTATCAACGAGCACGCAGAATTTACCTCCGTCGTCGTCTTCGCTCCGCTGCTCTCTCTTTACCTTCCCTTCTCGCTGATGGACCCACCTTTCATCCGGACTCTCTCATTGACTTTTTGACAACAACTGACTTATTTCACAAATTCTGATACCTTCAGCCCTTTCTACCTCAATCTCTTGCTACCCTCTACCCCTTTACTATCTCCTGCCCCGCTGTTTTCTGTAACCTACTGATCATCCCTCCTCCCTTCTGCCGCCCAATACCCTCGCTTCCTTCCCTACTTTGCAGCGCTGTATAGCCCTTGTGGCTTAGCGTTTCTTTTTGATTATAATAATAATACAGTTAAAATACTCAGAGTGCAGGCACTGTACTTCCCACCTCCAGGGCTCAAGTCTGGCTAACTGGTTTTCCTGAATCCCTTCATGAATGTTACTTCGTTCACACTCCAAGGGGAAGGTCAAGTCATAAAAACCATTCGTCTCCACTTGCTCCTATCTAGCATGCCCATGCATGTTTGCTGGAAGTCCAAGCCCCTCACACACAAAACTTCCTTTACCCCCTCCCTCCAACTTTTCCTAGGCTGACCTCTACCCTACCTCCCTTCCACTACAGATTTATATGCCCTCCAAGTCATTCTGTTTTGTCCAACCAGTGTGTAAAATAATTACAGAGGCAGTCCTCGGTTAATGAAGTTAATCTGTTCCCGAGAATCAGAGCGCAAACTTGTGTACTGCGGTAACATCCCTGGACTTCTTCTTTGAATGGGAGTTGAATATTAATCACGATATTGACGGCTGTTTATAGACAGCTCCATTAGAAACTTGAAGTGTCTCTTATTGCACAGTGGAATACGAAAATATCAAAATGGTATTGCAGAAGCTTTGCTATCATGAGCACAAGATGTCTATTTGTATTGATCTGAAGATGGTAAACTTCTTACTTGCTTGATCTAAAAAATAATTTCAGTGTGATTTGTAAGCTATCCCTGCCTGATCAGTATATTTTTCACATCTTTTATGTTTTTCAGTGGGATACCAAATTTCTCAAACTTAGAGAGAAGCAAAACCAATGACATATTTGGAACTAGCACCACAAACTTACCCTAAAATCAGTGAATATCATTGGTCAGAAAATGAGTATTGACCAGTGATTTTCTTTTTTTTTTTTCAACAAGTCAGCCATCTCCCACCTAGGCAGTAAATTTATACTACATATATTAAAACCACCGTTGATGCAGACTTTGTCGTTTGCTTTTTGTCAATAATTGTTTTATTACACCAACTTTGATTATATTTTTCCTTTAGTACTTTCCTTACAGATTCTGCCTATTGCATACTCCTGACTCTCACTGGTCTCATCCTCGCATATTTCATATTTCACACTTCTGACTCTGTAGCACTGTATGATTTGTGGGTTTAGGACTTAGTTTTGATTGTAATAATAATATTAAAGTACAGCCTCTCCTCACTTAATGACGGAGTTCCATTCCTAAGACCACGTCGGTAAATGAATTCATTGCTAAGTGAGGAGCATACTATAATGGTTGTGAGTTTGTGTCTACCATTATTGATTTTGTTTTAATATCACCTTTGCACCATTTATAACATTTTTGGTATATTTTTAAATGTTTATACAGCAGTGTACTGTATATTGTAATAAACAGAATAGAGAAGTCAGCTCTAATATACATTATTTAGGTATGCATACTGGTCAGAGAGCCCATCGTAAGTCCGAGTTGTCAGTAAACAAGTACGTTGCTGAGGAGAAGCTGTATTCAATAATTCAAGATAAAATTCTAATAAATGTTACAATAAGGATGAAGCTAGTTACCTGAATTGATACAAAATATAATGAGATAGTTTATGTTTATCTGGTAATATCAGCGCTGTATGACCCTGGTGGGTTTAGTGCTTTGTTTTTATTATAATAATAATAATATTTGGTAATATATGAGATCTGAAGGAAGGATGGAAGAAAGGATAATTATGGATGAAAGACAATCTTTCATGGTTTGTTTGGCATAATAAATTGTCGTCGGGATCACGTTAAGGTCAGGAGTTGCTTCTTAATGGTAACTTTGAATTGATTGATCCTCAGTGTGTGTATTCCCAAAGGAATGTGTGACCCCTACAGGTTTAGTGCTTCCCACTGATTAAAATAAAAAAATACACAAGTGACTGATACCAACTCTCTACAGAAGCCCTTTGATGCCAGTAGGGGCTCTTGATCCAAGGAATTTGAATTGATCTCCCCTTGGTATTTACCTTCAGATACATACTGTGTGATCTTCATGGGTTTAGTGCTCCTCGTATCCTCGCTGGTCTCTGATCTGGCTTATTGCATCTTTAGCACATCCTACCCTGCAGTGTTGTATGACCCTTATGGGTTTAGTGCTTAGTTTTGATTATAATAATTGGTGATCTCCCATATTTCAGTCACTGAAGACTCCTAGCAATATATCTGAAGTGTTTACAACCCCAAGTCTCCTGGTGCCCAGGATGGCTTACCTGGAGTTTACCCGGAGAGAATTCCGGGGGTCAACGCCCCCGCGGCCCGGTCTGTGACCAGGCGGCCTGGTGGATCAGAGCCTGATCAACCAGGCTGTTGCTGCTGGCTGCACGCAAACCAACGTACGAGCCACAGCCCGGCTGATCAGGAACTGACTTTAGGTGCTTGTCCAGTACCAGCTTGAAGACTGCCAGGGGTCTGTTGGTAATCCCCCTTATGTGTGCTGGGAGGCAGTTGAACAGTCTCGGGCCCCTGACACTTATTGTATGGTCTCTTAACGTGCTAGTGACACCCCTGCTTTTCATTGGGGGGATGGTGCATCGTCTGCCAAGTCTTTTGCTTTCGTAGTGAGTGATTTTCGTGTGCAAGTTCGGTACTAGTCCCTCTAGGATTTTCCAGGTGTATATAATCATGTATCTCTCCCTCCTGCATTCCAGGGAATACAGGTTTAGGAACCTCAAGCGCTCCCAGTAATTGAGGTGTTTTATCTCCGTTATGCGCGCCGTGAAGGTTCTCTGTACATTTTCTAGGTTGGCAATTTCACCTGCCTTGAAAGGTGCTGTTAGTGTGCAGCAATATTCCAGCCTAGATAGAACAAGTGACCTGAAGAGTGTCATCATGGGCTTAGTGCTTCTTTTTGATTATAATAATAATAATAATAATGGTGCCCAGGAGGTATAGGTCAGTCCTTCCTGCTGGTCAGTGGCTCATCATCTAAGGCAGTGGTTCCCAAACTGGGAGCGCTGCATAATCCTACGGGTTTAGCGCTTCCCCTTGATTATAATAATAATAATAATCCCAAACTGGGGGTAAATTACCCCCTGGGGGTAAATTACCCCCTGGGGGTAATTTAACCATTTTTGGGGGGTAATGGAGGGGTGACAGAAAAAAAGTTATGAATTCTGAAAATCAAGAAAACAATGCGGTACCCGGTATGAGGATTATTGTTAACTTTGTCTTAGTATATAAAGTTGTAAAGTAAACCCCCTCAAGGAAGGTTCCTTGATGTTGGTGAGGGGCTCTTGATTTAGGGAATTGGATCTATGCTCCAGTTCCCCAAATTAAGCCTGAATGCCTTCCACATACCCCCCCAGGCGCTGTATAATCCTCCGGGTTTAGCGCTTCCCCCTTGATTGTAATAATAATAATGTAAAGTAAACCTATTATAAGTAAGTAATGAAGTTAAACCAAATAACAATAAACATCAAAAACTAATATACAGTATTAGAAAAGAAGAAATATATAGCTAAGTGTGTGGAAACCCAAAAGTATTTTGACAAGTATGCTTCAGGACAAAAGTCACTCAGTAGCCCAGATCGACCTGTCCAGTATGTGTCACTCACTTCCTGAGGCTGCCTCTATTTCACACTGTCAGTTTATCTGTGAGCATCAGCCGAGGTAGACATAAGCTGGTATGTATGTGTACTGCCCTGTGCAGTATATAGTTAGTATTTACCCACTGTTACTGTGAATTTGTAGCTATTATTAATTTTATATATAATGTATGTGTGGTTCTTACGTTTTCAATGGTTTTGCTAGGATTAGCAGAGTATGCGAGGCTGTATACGTTCACGTTTAGCCATATATATCAATAATAACAACATTTTGTGAAAGGGGTAACATGCTTTATGTGGCATGTTAAATTGGGTAACAAGCTGAAAAAGTTTGGGAACCACTGATCTAAGGAATTGAAGTTTTGCGTTGATTTCATGAATCCAGTTATCTATTCCTCCACAGGCTCTCTCTGACTCCGATGGGTGTAGTACTCCATGAATTTAAAAAAATATAACCCATACGAGTTTAGTGCTCCCTGTGATTAAATTAACCATTCCAAGAGGTCCAGGAGCTAGAGATCACCCTGTAGAGGTCCAGGAGTTTTAGCTTAACAGCAGTGCTCTATGACCCTTGTGAGTTTAACATTTAATCTGATTATAATAATCAAGTCAGGTGCTGCATAACCCATATGGGTTTAGCGTTCCCATGGATGATAAACATGCTCAAGAAGTTTAGCAACTGTAGCCTAACATCCTCGAAAGGTCCAGGAGCTGTAGATCAATACCCTTAAGAGGCCCAGGAGCTGCAGATTAACACCCTTAAAAGCCCAGGAGCTGTAGATCAACACCCTTAAGAGGCCTAGGAGCTGTAGATCAACATCCTCCAAGAAAGTTCCTTGATGCACACGAAAATCACTCGCTACGAAAGCAAAAGACTTGGCAGACGATGCACCATCCCCCCAATGAAAAGCAGGGGTGTCACTAGCACGTTAAGAGACCATACAATAAGTGTCAGGGGCCCGAGACTGTTCAACTGCCTCCCAGCATACATAAGGGGGATTACCAACAGACCCCTGGCAGTCTTCAAGCTGGCACTGGACAAGCACCTAAAGTCGGTTCCTGATCAGCCGGGCTGTGGCTCGTACGTTGGTTTGCGTGCAGCCAGCAGTAACAGCCTGGTTGATCAGGCTCTGATCCACCAGGAGGCCTGGTCACAGACCGGGCCGCGGGGGGGTTGACCCCCGGAACTCTCTCCAGGTAAACTCCAGGTCCAGATGTGTGTAAGGGGCTCTTGATCTAAGCAATTGGATCAATGTTCCAGTTCCTTGAATCAAGCCCGACTGAATTCCATTCCCCTAGGCACTGTATGACCCCTATGGGTTTAGTGCTCCCCCATGAATGTAATACTAATGTAGATCAACACATCTACAGTTAATGTCACTTGGGAACTACGATCTCTCAGGAGAGCCTAGTGTGACCCTTGTGGGTTTAGTTAAAATAACCAGGAGATCCTAGTGTGACCCTTGTGGGTTTAATTATAATAACCAGGAGAGCCTAGTGTGACCCTTGTGGGTTTAGTTATAATCAGGAGAGCCTAGTGTGACCCTTGTGGGTTTAGTTATAACCAGGAGAGCCTAGTGTGACCCTTGTGGATTTAATTATAATAACCAGGAGAACCTAGTGTGACCCTTGTGGGTTTAATTATAACCAGGAGAGCCTAGTGTGACCCTTGTGGGTTTAGTTAAAATAACCAGGAGAGCCTAGTGTGACCCTTGTGGGATTAATTATAACCAGGAGAGCATAGTGTGACCCTTGTGGGTTTAGTTATAATAACCAGGAGAGCCTAGTGTGGCCCTTGTGGGTTTAGTTAAAATAACCAGGAGAGCCTAGTGTGACCCTTGTGGGTTTAATTATAACCAGGAGAGCCTAGTGTGACCCTTGTGGGTTAGTTATAATAAACAGGAGAGCCTAGTGTGGCCCTTGTGGGTTTAGTTATAATAACCAGGATAGCCTAGTGTGACCCTTATGGGTTTAGTTATAACCAGGAGAGCCTAGTGTGGCCCTTGTGGGTTTAGTTATAATAACCAGGAGAGCCTAGTGTGACCCTTATGGGTTTAGTTATAATAACCAGGAGAGCCTAGTGTGACCCTTGTCGATCTAGTTATTATAACCAGGAGAGCCTAGTGTGACCCTTGTGGGTTTAGTTATAATAACCAGGAGAGCCTAGTGTGACCCTTGTGGGTTTAGTTATAATAACCAGGAGAGCCTAGTGTGACCCTTATGGGTTTAGTTATAATAACCAGGAGAGCCTAGTGTGGCCTTCACGGGTTTAGTTATAATAATAAGAGCCTAGTGTGGCCCTTACGGGTTTAGTTATAATAATAAGAGCCTAGTGTGGCCCTTATGGGTTTAGTTACAATAATAAGAGCCTAGTGTGGCTCATGTGGGTTTAGTTATAATAACCAGGAGAGCCTAGTGTGGCCTTCACGGGTTTAGTTATAATAATAAGAGCCTAGTGTGGCCCTTACGGGTTTAGTTATAATAATGAGAGCCTAGTGTGGCCCTTACGGGTTTAGTTATAATAACCAGGAGAGCCTAGTGTGGCCTTTACGGGTTTAGTTATAATAATAAGAGCCTAGTGTGGCCCTTACGGGTTTAGTTATAATAATGAGAGCCTAGTGTGGCCCTTACGGGTTTAGTTATGATAATGAGAGCCTAGTGTGGCCCTTACGGGTTTAGTTATGATGAGAGCCTGGTGTGGCCCTTACGGGTTTAGTTATAATAATGAGAGCCTAGTGTGGCCCTTACGGGTTTAGTTATGATAATGAGAGCCTAGTGTGGCCCTTACGGGTTTAGTTATGATAATGAGAGCCTAGTGTGGCCCTTACGGGTTTAGTTATGATAATGAGAGCCTAGTGTGGCTCTTACGGGTTTAGTTATGATAATGAGAGCCTAGTGTGGCCCTTACGGGTTTAGTTATGATAATGAGAGCCTAGTGTGGCCCTTACGGGTTTAGTTATAATAATGAGAGCCTAGTGTGGCCCTTACGGGTTTAGTTATAATAATGAGAGCCTAGTGTGGCCCTTACGGGTTTAGTTATAATAATGAGAGCCTAGTGTGGCCCTTACGGGTTTAGTTATAATAATGAGAGCCTAGTGTGGCCCTTACGGGTTTAGTTATAATAATGAGAGCCTAGTGTGGCCCTTACGGGTTTAGTTATAATAATGAGAGCCTAGTGTGGCCCTTACGGGTTTAGTTATGATAATGAGAGCCTAGTGTGGCCCTTACGGGTTTAGTTATGATAATGAGAGCCTAGTGTGGCCCTTACGGGTTTAGTTATGATAATGAGAGCCTAGTGTGGCCCTTACGGGTTTAGTTATGATAATGAGAGCCTAGTGTGGCCCTTACGGGTTTAGTTATGATAATGAGAGCCTAGTGTGGCCCTTACGGGTTTAGTTATGATAATGAGAGCCTAGTGTGGCCCTTACGGGTTTAGTTATGATAATGAGAGCCTAGTGTGGCCCTTACGGGTTTAGTTATAATAATGAGAGCCTAGTGTGGCCCTTACGGGTTTAGCTATGATAATGAGAGCCTAGTGTGGCCCTTACGGGTTTAGTTATGATAATGAGAGCCTAGTGTGGCCCTTACGGGTTTAGTTATGATAATGAGAGCCTAGTGTGGCCCTTACGGGTTTAGTTATAATAATGAGAGCCTAGTGTGGCCCTTACGGGTTTAGCTATGATAATGAGAGCCTAGTGTGGCCCTTACGGGTTTAGTTATGATAATGAGAGCCTAGTGTGGCTCTTACGGGTTTAGTTATAATAATGAGAGCCTAGTGTGGCCCTTACGGGTTTAGTTATGATAATGAGAGCCTAGTGTGGCCCTTACGGGTTTAGTTATAATAATGAGAGCCTAGTGTGGCCCTTACGGGTTTAGCTATGATAATGAGAGCCTAGTGTGGCCCTTACGGGTTTAGTTATGATAATGAGAGCCTAGTGTGGCTCTTACGGGTTTAGTTATAATAATGAGAGCCTAGTGTGGCCCTTACGGGTTTAGTTATGATAATGAGAGCCTAGTGTGGCCCTTACGGGTTTAGTTATGATAATGAGAGCCTAGTGTGGCCCTTACGGGTTTAGTTATAATAATGAGAGCCTAGTGTGGCCCTTACGGGTTTAGTTATAATAATGAGAGCCTAGTGTGGCCCTTACGGGTTTAGTTATAATAATGAGAGCCTAGTGTGGCCCTTACGGGTTTAGTTATGATAATGAGAGCCTAGTGTGGCCCTTACGGGTTTAGTTATGATAATGAGAGCCTAGTGTGGCCCTTACGGGTTTAGTTATAATAATGAGAGCCTAGTGTGGCCCTTACGGGTTTAGCTATGATAATGAGAGCCTAGTGTGGCCCTTACGGGTTTAGTTATGATAATGAGAGCCTAGTGTGGCTCTTACGGGTTTAGTTATAATAATGAGAGCCTAGTGTGGCCCTTACGGGTTTAGTTATGATAATGAGAGCCTAGTGTGGCCCTTACGGGTTTAGTTATAATAATGAGAGCCTAGTGTGGCCCTTACGGGTTTAGCTATGATAATGAGAGCCTAGTGTGGCCCTTACGGGTTTAGTTATGATAATGAGAGCCTAGTGTGGCTCTTACGGGTTTAGTTATAATAATGAGAGCCTAGTGTGGCCCTTACGGGTTTAGTTATGATAATGAGAGCCTAGTGTGGCCCTTACGGGTTTAGTTATGATAATGAGAGCCTAGTGTGGCCCTTACGGGTTTAGTTATAATAATGAGAGCCTAGTGTGGCCCTTACGGGTTTAGTTATAATAATGAGAGCCTAGTGTGGCCCTTACGGGTTTAGTTATAATAATGAGAGCCTAGTGTGGCCCTTACGGGTTTAGTTATGATAATGAGAGCCTACTCCACCGCAGAACTGGAATTTTGATAATAATATTTCTGTTACAGCTGATGCAAGAGAAATTATACATTGGAAGAGGAATCTGGATGTTGTGATATATGTAGCTACAAGTACTGCAAAGCTACATATATAATTTATTATACCTGGAGAGGGTTCCGGGGGTCGACGCCCCCGTGGTCATGTCTGAGACAATGCCGTCATAAACGTAAGTCTCGATAAATATATGTATGTAAATAACTGTATTTTGCAAGTAGATTTAAGTAAATGAAAGGGAATATGAAAAAACCTGGAAACTGTCTCTGAAATCCTGGGTTCTAGAAAACTGTCTGGAAACAGAGACATAAAGTTAACTAAACCAGAATAACCACACATCAACCTGCAGACATTGTTAATACCTGGAGAGTTTACCTGGAGAGAGTTTCGGGGGTCAACGGCCCCGCGGCCCGGTCTGTGACCAGGCCTCTTATTTACTTCTCTCCAGAGAGGTTCCTTGACTCTGGTAAGGGGCTCTTGATCTAGGGAATTGGATCTGTGCTCCAGTTCCCTGAATACCTTACATCCCCCTCAAGCGCTGTATAATCCTACGGGTTTAGCGCTCCCCATGATTATAGGTATCAGTATGTCACCATTAAAGACACAGCATCAGCAACACGGCCACTTGATACTGGAGTTCCGCAGGGAAGTGTCCTTGGTCCCCTGCTCTTCCTCATATACATCAATGATCTTCCAAACGTATCCCAACACCTGAACCCCATTCTCTTTGCTGACGACACGACTTATGTCATCTCTCACCCTAATCTTGCCATCCTCAACACCACTGTGAATGAGGAGCTGATCAAAATATCGACTTGGATGACAGCCAATAAACTTACGCTGACAAAACCTACTATATTATGTTTGGTAGCAGAGCAGGAGATGCACAAATTAACATTAAGATTGACAACACTCTAATTACCAGAAATAATGGGGGCAAATTCCTAGGCTTATACCTTGACAACAACCTGAATTTCAGCACCCATATCCAGCATATAACCAAAAAAGTATCAAAAACGGTTGGGATCCTCTCCAAGATACGATACTACGTGCCGCAAACTGCCCTTCTCACACTATACCACTCACTTATTTATCCATACCTCACCTATGCTATTTGTGCTTGGGGATCAACTGCAGCAACACACCTAAAGCCAATAATAACCCAACAAAAAGCTGCAGTAAGAATAATCACTAAATCCCTGGCAACACCCCCCCCCCCTCTTCATAGACCTAAACTTACTCCCTGTTCAGTACATCCACACTTACTACTGTGCAATCTACATCTACAGGGCCTTAAACTCTAATATCAACCTTGACCTAAAACGCTTTCTTGATAGTTGTGACAGAACCCACAGGCATAACACCAGACACAAACATCTCTACGACATTCCCCGTGTCCGACTAAACCTTTACAAAAATTCAATGTATGTCAAAGGCCCTAAAATCTGGAATACCCTACCTGAGAACTCTAGAACTGCAGACACATCCATCACCTTCAAAACTACCATTAGAAAACATCTTATCTCCCTGATTCACCCTGTCAACTAACTACACGAATACCACCTGGTGGTTCACACTTACACTCACTGACTCATTTGACCATAAACAGAAATATTAATCTCAATCTTAAAATAATGAATCCTCTGATACTCCAATACTGAAACTATGTACTGTGCCAAAACAAAAGCATTTAAATTGCTAAACTCACAAACTAGTATTTAGTCACTTAGCCATAATACCAACTTACCTCATAATTTGTAATATTTTACAATTAAGAATAAAACTAAGTCTGCCCGAAATGCCTAGCCATGCTAGGTGTTCTAGTGGTACACTCTGTAATCACTATTTTACAACATGTAAACCACACAATAACCAAATTTCTGTAAACTCAGCATTGTAATCCTTATAGAGAATAAACTTTGAATTGAATTTGAATTGAATAATAATAAATTCTTCTGTACTATAGTATCAAAACTATCAGACAAAATCCCAGCCTCAAACACTGCGGTGAGAAACTACCTCACTCGAAATTACTCAAATGCTCTATATCTAGCTCCTAGTAATACTGCTGAAGTCTCACTCATTATACAGTCACTACAAAACAAGACAGGAAGCCTAAATAACCTGCCACCAATCATGTACAAAAAAGCAGGTCATGTGCTGTCGCCCATTATTGCAACTCTGTTTAAGAGATCACTGGAATCTTGAACTTTCTCATCCACACTCAAGACAGTAAGAGTCACCTCGATGATCCTGAAGCCATCCAACTAAAGTGAACAACTTGCCTTTATTATCTAAAATCTTCGAAAAAAATAATACAAAAGCGAATTTACTTCTACCTACCTCTACTACTCTTGCCAGTTTGTATTTAGGCAGAAAAAAGTACTTGATGCAATTATACAAATGCTAGAAATGTTATATGCAGCGCTGGAAAAAAATGAATATTCTCTGGGGTTCTTCACAGACCGGAGGAATGTATTGGATACAGTGGACCACGATGTCTTGCACCTTAAACTAGATAGAACATTACTGGGTCAGAGGACATACCTTTGAACACCTAAAATCTTTTCTTATCAATAGACATCAGTATGTCTCCACAAGCGGTGTAACATTAACTACTCAGCTTGTAGTTAATGGGGTGCCACAGGGCAGTGTCCAGGGCCCTCTGCTCTTTCTCATTTACATCAACAACTTCCCCAACACATCTCGTCTCCTGAAACCAGTTCTATTCGCAGATGACACTACTTATGTCTTCTCCCACTCAAACACGACTATGCTTAGTGACACCGCTAAGCTTGACAGACGAGATAATTTTTAATTATAGCTCTAAATTTATTTACAGGAAGGGGACCTTTTGCTGGTTCCGGCAATGAATTCCAAATCTTGGGGCCCTTTATATGCATTGCATTTTTGCAGGTGTCCCGTAGCTCGGTCACTAGCGCACTCGGCTCATACACTGAGGTTCAGAGTTTGAATTCTCGGTACGGCTGGATAACATTAGGACGTGTTTCCCTAAGACACCTGCTGTCCATGTTCACCCATCTGTATAAAATGGGTACCTGGGTGTTAGTCGACTGGTGTGGGTCGCATCCTGGGACAAAATTGACCTAATTTCAGACCAAATTTGTGTAGTAGTACTGTAGGGGGTAGGGGATGAAGTAGGGGAGGAGGTAGGGGAGGAGGTAGGGGATGAGGTAGGGAAGGAGGTAGGGGATGAGGTAGGGGATGAGGTAGAGGATGAGGTAGGGGTTGAGAGTAGGGGTTTAGGGAGGGATTGAGGGAGGGGTTGAGGTAGAGGATGAGGTACAGGATGAGGTAGGGGTTGAGGGTAGAGGATGAGGTAGGAGTTGAGGGTAGGGATTGAGGGAGGGGTTGAGGTCGGGGTTGAGGTAAGGGATGAGGGTAGGGGATGAGGTAGGGGTTGAGGATAGGGGATGAGGTAGGGTTTGAGGGTAGGGGTTAAGGGCAGGGATTAATGCAGGGGTTGGAGAATGGGTTGGGATGTGAGAGGATCCAGATACTGTTTCCCTCAGGGACGAAGATGTCTGTCAGGATCCTCACCTCATCTGCATAACTGCCGACACCCACCACCCACTCACGCCACCCACCACCCGCACACGCCACCCACCACCCGCACACGCCACCCACCAACCGCCCACGCCACTCACCATCCGCCCACGCCACCCACCACCCGCACACGCCACCCGCCATCCACTCACGATACCCATCACCCACTTACGACACCTACCACCCGGACAAGCCACCCACCACCCACTCACACCACCCAAGACCCGCTCACGCCAACAACCACACGCCCACGCCGCCCACCACCCGCCCACGCCACCCACTACCCGCCCACGCCACCCACTACCTTCCACCTCCCTGGGAATGGGTGTGTCACAATTATTCCTGTGGTTGGTCCTCACCTCTAATGATTTCCGATTTCCGACCACTGACGGTGGCCTGGCGACCCTCAGTGTAGGTGGAACTGCTCGTTATGCACGTTCTTCGGTAACAAGGCTGGGGGCTGGGGGCCAGGAGCTGGGGGCTGGGGGCCTGGAGCCGGAGGCTGAGGACTGGTGGGGAGTATGATGGGGTGAAGCAAGTGGGAGGAATGTAGGTACATCTTGATCAATTATTGTGAAGGTTTGTGTCAGCCTTAAGTGTCTTGCCTGTACTCACCTAGTTGAGGTTGCAGGGGTCGAGTCCTAGCTCCTGGCCCCGCGGGCCGCGAGTGTGTGTGTGTGTTGTGTGTGTGTGTTTACCTGGAGTTTACCTAGAGAGAGTTCCGGGGGTCAACGCCCCCGCGGCCCGGTCTGTGACCAGGCCTCCTGGTGGATCAGAGCCTGATCAACCAGGCTGTTGCTGCTGGCTGCACGCAAACAAACGTACGAGCCACAGCCCGGCTGGTCAGGAACCGACTTTAGGTGCTTGTCCAGTGCCAGCTTGAAGACTGCCAGGGGTCTGTTGGTAATCCCCCTTATGTATGCTGGGAGGCAGTTGAACAGTCTCGGGCCCCTGACACTTATTGTATGGTCTCTTAACGTGCTAGTGACACCCCTGCTTTTCATTGGGGGGATGTTGCATCGTCTGCCAAGTCTTTTGCTTTCGTAGTGAGTGATTTTCGTGTGCAAGTTCGGTACTAGTCCCTCTAGGATTTTCCAGGTGTATATAATCATGTATCTCTCCCGCCTGCATTCCAGAGAATACAGGTTCAGGAACTTCAAGCGCTCCCAGTAATTGAGGTGTTTTATCTCCGTTATGCGCTCCGTGATGGTTCTCTGTACATTTTCTAGGTCAGCAATTTCACCTGCCTTGAAAGGTGCTGTTAGTGTGCAGCAATATTCCAGCCTAGATAGAACAAGTGACCTGAAGAGTGTCATCATGGGCTTGGCCTCCCTAGTTTTGAAGGTTCTCATTATCCATCCTGTCATTTTTCTAGCAGATGCGATTGATACAATGTTATGGTCCTTGTAGGTGAGATCCTCCGACATGATCACTCCCAGGTCTTTGACGTTGGTGTTTCGCTCTATTTTGTGGCCAGAATTTGTTTTGTACTCTGATGAAGATTTAATTTCCTCGTGTTTACCATATCTGAGTAATTGAAATTTCTCATCGTTGAATTTCATTTTGTTTTCTGCAGCCCACTGAAAGATTCGGTTGATGTCCGCCTGGAGCCTTGCAGTGTCTGCAATGGAAGACACTGTCATGCAGATTCAGGTGTCATCTGCAAAGGAAGACACGGTGCTGTGGCTGACATCCTTGTCTATGTCGGATATGAGGATGAGGAACAAGATGGGAGCGAGTACTGTGCCTTGTGGAACAGAGCTTTTCACCGTAGCTGCCTCGGACTTTACTCTGTTGACGACTACTCTCTGTGTTCTGTTAGTGAGGAAATTATAGATCCATCGACGGACTTTTCCTGTTATTCCTTTAGCATGCATTTTGTGCGCTATTACGCCATGGTCACACTTGTCGAAGGCTTTTGCAAAGTCTGTATATATTACATCTGCATTCTTTTTGTCTTCTAGTGCATTTAGGACCTTGTCGTAGTGATCCAATAGTTGAGACAGACAGGAGCGACCTGTTCTAAACCCATGTTGCCCTGGGTTGTGTAACTGATGGGTTTCTAGATGGGTGGTGATCTTGCTTCTTAGGACCCTTTCAAAGATTTTATGATATTGGATGTTAGTGCTATCGGTCTGTAGTTCTTTGCTGTTGCTTTACTGCCCCCTTTGTGGAGTGGGGCTATGTCTGTTGTTTTTAGTAACTGTGGGACGACCCCCGTGTCCATGCTCCCTCTCCATAGGATGGAAAAGGCTCGTGATAGGGGCTTCTTGCAGTTCTTGATGAACACGGAGTTCCATGAGTCTGGCCCTGGGGCAGAGTGCATGGGCATGTCATTTATCGCCTGTTCGAAGTCATTTGGCGTCAGGATAACATCGGATAGGCTTGTGTTAACCAAATTTTGTGGCTCTCTCATAAAAAATTCATTTTGATCTTCGACTCTCAGTCTGGTTAGCGGCTTGCTAAAAACTGAGTCATATTGGGACTTGAGTAGCTCACTCATTTCCTTGCTGTCATCTGTGTAGGACCCATCTTGTTTAAGTAGGGGCCCAATACTGGACGTTGTTCTCGACTTTGATTTGGCATAGGAGAAGAAATACTTTGGGTTTCTTTCGATTTCATTTATGGCTTTTAGTTCTTCCCGCGATTCCTGACTCCTATAAAATTCCTTTAGCTTGAGTTCGATGCTTGCTATTTCTCTGACCAGTGTCTCCCTACGCATTTCAGATATATTAACCTCTTTTAGCCGCTCTGTTATTCTTTTCCGTCGCCTGTAAAGGGAGCGCCTGTCTCTTTCTATTTTACATCTACTCCTCCTTTTTCTTAGAGGAATAAGCCTTGTGCATACATCGAGTGCCACCAAGTTAATCCGTTCTAGGCATAAGTTGGGGTCTGTGTTGCTTAGTATATCTTCCCAGCTTATATCGGTTAGGACTTGGTTTACTTGGTCCCACTTTATGTTTTTGTTATTGAAGTTGAATTTGGTGAATGCTCCCTCGTGACTAGTCTCATTTTGTCGGTCTGGGGCTCCACGCATACATGTCTGAACCTCAATTATGTTGTGATCTGAGTATATTGTTTTTGATATGGTGTCATTTCTTATCAGATCATCATTGTTAGTGAAGATGAGGTCTAGTGTATTCTCCAGTCTAGTAGGCTCTATTATTTGCTGGTTTAAATTGAATTTTGTGCAGAGATTTAAAAGCTCGTGTGAGTGTGAGTTTTCATCAGAGTTGCCTCCTGGTGTTATTACTGCAACAATATTATTTGTTATATTCCTCCATTTTAGGTGCCTTAAGTTGAAATCCCCCAGGAGCAAGATGTTGGGTGCAGGAGCTGGAAGATTTTCCAGACAGTGGTCAAATTTTAACAGCTGTTCCTGGAATTGCTGGGATGTTGCATCCGGAGGCTTGTAGACTACCACAATGACTAGGTTTTGGTGTGTGTGTGTGTGTGTGTGTGTGTGTGTGTGTGTGTGTGTGTGTGTGTGTTTGTGTGTACTCACCTAGTTGAGGTTGCAGGGGTCGAGTCCAAGCTCCTGGCCCCGCCTCTTCACTGGTGGCTACTAGGTCACTCTCCTTGAACCGTGAGCTTTATCATACCTCTGCTTAAAGCTATGTATGGATCCTACCTCCACTACATCGCTTCCCAAACTATTCCACTTCCTGACTACTCTGTGGCTGAAGAAATACTTCCTAACATCCCTGTGATTCGTCTGTGTCTTCAACTTCCAACTGTGTCCCCTTGTTACTGTGTCCAATCTCTGGAACATCCTGTCTTTGTCCACCTTGTCAATTCCTCTCAGTATTTTGTATGTCGTTATCATGTCCCCCCTATCTCTCCTGCCCTCCAGTGTCGTCAGGTTGATTTCCCTTAACCTCTCCTCGTAGGACATACCTCTTAGCTCTGGGACTAGTCTTGTTGCAAACCTTTGCACTTTCTCTAGTTTCTTTACGTGCTTGGCTAGGTGTGGGTTCCAAACTGGTGCCGCATACTCCAATATGGGCCTAACGTACACGGTGTACAGGGTCCTGAATGATTCCTTATTAAGATGTCGGAATGCTGTTCTGAGGTTTGCTAGGCGCCCATATCCTGCAGCAGTTATTTGGTTGATGTGCGCTTCAGGAGATGTGCCTGGTGTTATACTCACCCCAAGATCTTTTTCCTCGAGTGAGGTTTGTAGTCTCTGGCCCCCTAGACTGTACTCCGTCTGCGGTCTTCTTTGCCCTTCCCCGATCTTCATGACTTTGCACTTGGTGGGGTTGAACTCCAGGAGCCAATTGCTGGACCAGGTCTGCAGCCTGTCCAGATCCCTTTGTAGTTCTGCCTGGTCTTCGATCGAATAAATTCTTCTCATCAACTTCACGTCATCTGCAAACAGGGACACCTCGGAGTTTATTCCTTCCGTCATGTCGTTCACAAATACCAGAAACAGCACTGGTCCTAGGACTGACCCCTGTGGGACCCCACTGGTCACAGGTGCCCACTCTGACACCTCGCCACGTACCATGACTCGCTGCTGTCTTCCTGACAAGTATTCCCTGATCCATTGTAGTGCCTTCCCTGTTATCCCTGCTTGGTGTGTGTGTGTGTTTGTGTGTGTGTGTGTGTGTGTGTGTGTGTGTGTGTGTGTGTGTGTGTGTGTGTGTGTGTGTGTGTGTGTGTGTGTGTGTGTGTGTGTGTGTGTGTGTGTGTGTGTGTGTGTGTGTGTGTGTGTGTGTGTGTGTGTGTGTGTGTGTGTGTGTGTGTGTGTGTGTGTGTATGTGTACTCACCTAATTGTACTCACCTAATTGTGGTTGCAGGGGTCGAGACTCAACTCCTGGCCCCGCCTTTTCACTGATCGCTACTGGGTCCTCTCTCTCTCTCTGCTTCCTGAGCTTTGTCATACCTCTTCTTAGAACTATGTATGGTTCCTGCCTCCACTACTTCACTTGCTAGGCTATTCCACTTGCTGACAACTCTATGACTGAAGAAATACTTCCTAACTTCCCTGTGACTCGTCTGAGTCTTCAGCTTCCAGTTGTGACCCCTTGTCCCTGTGTCCCCTCTCTGGAACATCCTATATCTGTCTATCTTGTCTATTCCCCGCAGTATCTTGTATATCGTTATCATGTCTCCCCTGACCCTTCTGTCCTCCAGTGTCGTCAGTCCGATTTCCCTTAACCTTTCCTCGTACGACATTCCCTTGAGCTCTGGGACTAGCCTTGTTGCAAACCTTTGTACTTTCTCTAACTTCTTGACGTGCTTGACCAGGTGTGGGTTCTAGACTGGTGCTGCATACTCCAGTATGGGCCTAACATACACAGTGTACAGTATGTGTGTGTGTGCAACACAGGTCTGTGGTACTAATGTTGACTATTCTGTTAATGTGGCATTACAAGTGTCCAACAGAGGCACTATAAGTGTCCAATAGATGTCCTATAAGTGCCCAACAGGGGCACTATAAGTGTCCAACAGAGGTACTATAGGTGCCCAAAAGAGGCCCTGTAAGTGTCCAACAGAGGCACTATAAGTGTCCAACAGAGGCACTACAAGTGTCCAACAGAGGCACTTTAAGTGTCCAACAGAGGCACTTTAAGTGTCCAACAGAGGCACTATAAGTGTCCAACAGAGGCACTATAAGTGTCCAACAGAGGCACTATAAGTGTCCAACAGAGGCAACATAAGTGTCCAATAGATGTCCTATAAGTGTCCAACAGGGACACTTTAAGTGTCCAACAGAGGCACTATAAGTGTCCAATAGATGTCCTATAAGTGTCCAACAGGGGCACTTTAAGTGTCCAACAGAGGCACTTTAAGTGTCCAACAGAGGCACTATGAGTGTCCAATAGATGTCCTATAAGTGTCCAACAGGGGCACTTTAAGTGTCCAACAGAGGCAACATAAGTGTCCAACAGAGGCACTATAAGTGTCCAACAGAGGCAACATAAGTGTCCAACAGAGGTACTATAAGTGCCCAACAGAGGCACTATAAGTGCCCTACAGAGGCACTACAAGTGTCCAACAGAGGTACTATAAGTGCCCCACAGAGGTACTATAAGTGTCCAACAGATGCCCTGTAAGTGTCCAACAGAGGCACTATAAGTGCCCGACAGAGGTACTATAAGTGTCCAACAGAGGCAACATAAGTGTCCAACAGAGGTACTATAAGTGCCCAACAGAGGTACTATAAGTGCCCAACAGAGGCACTATAAGTGCCCGACAGAGGTACTATAAGTGCCCAACAGAGGCACTATAAGTGTCCAACAGAGGCAACATAAGTGTCCAACAGAGGCACTATAAGTGCCCAACAGAGGCACTATAAGTGCCCAACAGAGGCAACATAAGTGCCCATCAGAGGCAACATAAGTGTCCAACAGAGGCAACATAAGTGTCCAACAGAGGCACTATAAGTGTCCAACAGAGGCAACATAAGTGCCCAACAGAGGTACTATAAGTGCCCAACAGAGGCACTATAAGTGCCCAACAGAGGCACTACAAGTGTCCAACAGAGGTACTATAAGTGCCCAACAGAGGTACTATAAGTGTCCAACAGAGGCCCTGTAAGTGTCCAACAGAGGCACTATAAGTGCCCGACAGAGGTACTATAAGTGCCCAACAGAGGCACTATAAGTGCCCAACAGAGGCACTACAAGTGTCCAACAGAGGTACTATAAGTGCCCAACAGAGGTACTATAAGTGTCCAACAGAGGGAACATAAGTGTCCAACAGAGGTACTATAAGTGCCCAACAGAGGTACTATAAGTGCCCAACAGAGGCACTATAAGTGCCCGACAGAGGTACTATAAGTGCCCAACAGAGGCAACATAAGTGTCCAACAGAGGCAACATAAGTGTCCAACAGAGGCACTATAAGTGCCCAACAGAGGCACTATAAGTGTCCAACAGAGGCACTATAAGTGCCCAACAGAGGCAACATTAGTGCCCAACAGAGGCAACATAAGTGTCCAACAGAGGCAACATAAGTGTCCAACAGAGGCACTATAAGTGCCCAACAGAGGCAACATAAGTGCCCAACAGAGGCAACATAAGTGTCCAACAGAGGCAACATAAGTGTCTAACAGAGGCACTATAAGTGCCCAACAGAGGCACTATAAGTGCCCAACAGAGGCAACATAAGTGCCCAACAGAGGCAACATAAGTGTCCAACAGAGGCAACATAAGTGCCCAACAGAGGTACTATAAGTGCCCAACAGAGGCACTATAAGTGCCCAACAGAGGCAACATAAGTGTCCAACAGAGGTACTATAAGTGTCCAACAGAGGCAACATAAGTGCCCAACAGAGGCACTATAAGTGTCCAACAGAGGCAACATAAGTTTCCAACAGAGGCAACATAAGTGTCCAACAGAGGCAACATAAGTGTCCAACAGAGGCAACATAAGTGTCCAACAGAGGCAACATAAGTGTCCAACAGAGGAACTATAAGTGTCCAACAGAGGCAACATAAGTGTCCAACAGAGGCAACATAAGTGTCCAACAGAGGCAACATAAGTGTCCAACAGAGGCAACATAAGTGTCCAACAGAGGCAACATAAGTGTCCAACAGAGGCAACATAAGTGTCCAACAGAGGAACTATAAGTGTCCAACAGAGGAACTATAAGTGTCCAACAGAGGCAACATAAGTGTCCAACAGAGGCAACATAAGTGTCCAACAGAGGCAACATAAGTGTCCAACAGAGGTACTATAAGTGTCCAACAGAGGCAGCATAAGTGTCCAACAGAGGCAACATAAGTGTCCAACAGAGGAACTATAAGTGTCCAACAGAGGCACTTTCAGTGTCCAACAGAGGCACTGTAAGTGTCCAATAGATGTCCTATAAGTGTCCAACAGGGGCACTTTAAGTGTCCAACAGAGGCACTATAAGTGTCCAACAGAGGCAACATAAGTGCCCAACAGAGGTACTATAAGTGCCCACCAGAGGCACTATAAGTGCCCAACAGAGGCAATACAGGTGTCCAACAGAGGTACTATAAGTGCCCAACAGAGGTTCTATAAGTGTCCAACAGAGGCCCTGTAAGTGTCCAACTGAGGCACTATAAGTGTCCAACAGAGGCAACATAAGTGCCCAACAGAGGTACTATAAGTGTCCAACAGAGGCAACATAAGTGCCCAACAGAGGCACTATAAGTGTCCAACAGAGGCAACATAAGTGCCCAACAGAGGCACTATAAGTGTCCAACAGAGGCAACATAAGTGCCCAACAGAGGTACTATAAGTGCCCTACAGAGGTACTATAAGTGTCCAACAGAGGCAACATAAGTGTCCAACAGAGGTACTATAAGTGCCCAACAGAGGTACTATAAGTGCCCAACAGAGGCACTATAAGTGCCCGACAGAGGTAATATAAGTGCCCAACAGAGGCAACATAAGTGCCCAACAGAGGCAACATAAGTGTCCAACAGAGGCAACATAAGTGTCCAACAGAGGCACTATAAGTGCCCAACAGAGGCAACATAAGTGCCCAACAGAGGCAACATAAGTGTCCAACAGAGGTACTATAAGTGCCCAACAGAGGCACTATAAGTGCCCGACAGAGGTACTATAAGTGCCCAACAGAGGCAACATAAGTGTCCAACAGAGGTACTATAAGTGTCCAACAGAGGCAAGATAAGTGCCCAACAGAGGCACTATAAGTGTCCAACAGAGGCAACATAAGTGTCCAACGGAGGCAACATAAGTGTCCAACAGAGGCAACATAAGTGTCCAACAGAGGCAACATAAGTGTCCAACAGAGGCAACATAAGTGTCCAACAGAGGCAACATAAGTGTCCAACAGAGGCAACATAAGTGTCCAATAGAGGTACTATAAGTGTCCAACAGAGGCAACATAAGTGTCCAACAGAGGCAACATAAGTGTCCAACAGAGGAACTATAAGTGTCCAACAGAGGCAACATAAGTGTCCACCAGAGGTACTATAAGTATCCAACAGAGGCAACATAAGTGCCCAACAGATGCAACATAAGTGTCCAACTGAGGCAACATAAGTGTCCAACAGAGGCACTATTAAGTGCCCAACAGAGGCAACATAAGTGTCCAACAGAGACACTATAAGTGCCCAACAGAGGCAACATAAGTGTCGAACAGAGGCACTATAAGTGTCCAACAGAGGCACTATAAGTGTCCAACAGAGGTACTATAAGTGTCCAACAGAGGCACTATAAGTGTCCAACAGAGGTACTATAAGTGTCCAACAGAGGCTCTATAAGTGTCCAACAGAGGCACTATAAGTGTTCAACAGAAGTACTATAAGTGTCCAACAGAGGCACTATAAGTGTCCAACAGAGGTACTATAAGTGTCCAACAGAGGCACTATAAGTGTCCAACAGAGGTACTATAAGTGTCCAACGGAGGTACTATAAGTGTCCAACATAGGCACTATAAGTGTCCAACAGAGGCACTATAAGTGTCCAACAGAGGCACTATAAGTGTCCAAGAGAGGTACTATAAGTGTCCAACATAGGCACTATAAGTGTCCAACAGAGCCACTATAAGTGCCCAACAGAGGCACTGTAAGTGCCCGACAGAGGTACTATAAGTGCCCAACAGAGGCAACATAAGTGTCCAACAGAGGCACTATAAGTGTCCAACAGAGGCACTGTAAGTGTCCAACAGAGGCACTATAAATGCCCAACAGAGGTACTATAAGTGTCCATCCTCCCTGCCCTCCTCCCTGCCATCTTCCCTGCCTTCCTCCCAGCCCTCCTCCCTCCCCTCCCCGCTCCCTTCCTCCCTGCCTAACTCCTTGCCTTTCTCCCTGCCTTCCTCCCTTCCTTCCTCCCTGTCCTCCTCCCTGCCCTCCTCCCTGCCTTTCTTCCTGTCCTCCTCGCTGCCTTCCTCCCTGCCTTACTCCTTGCCTTCCTCCCTGTCTTCTTCCCTGCTCTCCTTTCTGCCCTCCTCCCTGCCTTCGTTCCTGTCCCCCTCGCTGCCTTCCTCCCTGTCTTCCTCCCTGCCTTCCTCTCTGCCTTCCTCCCTGTCCTTCTCCCTGTCTTCCTCCCTGCCTTACTCCTTGCCTTCCTCCCTGCCTTCCTCTCTGCCTTCCTCCCTGTCCTCCTCCCTGTCTTCCTCCCTGCCTTACTCCTTGCCTTTCTCCGTGCCTTCCTCCCTTCCTTCCTCCCTGTCCTCCTCACTGCCTTCCTCCCTTCCTTCCTCTGTCCTCCTCACTGCCTTCCTCCCTTCCTTCCTCCCTGTCCTTCTCCCTGCCTTCCTCCCTGTCTTCCTCCCTGCTCTCCTTTCTGCCTTCCTCACTGCCCTACTCCCTCCCCTCCTCCCTGCGTCCCAACCATCCTCCCTGCCGCCCTCCCTGCCTTCCTTCCTACCATCCTCCCTGCCTTCCTCCCTGCCGTTCTCTCTACGTCCTCCCTGCCCTTCTCCCTCCCCTCCTCCCTGCGTCCTTGCCGTCCTCCCTGCCGTCCCCACTGCGTCCCTACCGTCCTCCCTGCCGTCCTCCCTGACTCCCTACGCCCTCCCTGCCGTCCTCCCTGCCTCCCTGCCTTCCTCCCTGTCTTCTTCCCTGCTCTCCTTTATGTCCTCCTCCCTGTCTTCCTCCCTGTCTTCCTCCCTGCCTTCCTCCCTGCCCTACTCCCTCCCCTCCTCCCTGTGTCCCTACCGTCCTCCCTGCCTTCCTCCCTGCCACCCTCCCTGCCTTCCTCCCTGCCATCCACTACCAACCATAGTCTCAAGCACAAGTTGCTATCAATTTCAATCCTCAATTTGATTTTTACGCTGAATAAATATAAATTTAATCCCCAATGTTGACTTGAGTGGCGTGAGATTGAGAATTTCATGCATGTTGAGTGGCCCACCCGGCCCTCTCCCGCCCGCCCATCCCGGCCACTCCCGCCCGCCCCGGGCCTCTCCCGCCCGCCCACCCCGGGCCACTCCCGCCCACCCACCCCGGCCCTCTCCCGCCCGCCCACCCGGCCCTCTCCCGCCCGCCCCGGCCACTCCCGCCCACCCCGGCCACTCCCGCCCACCCCGGCCACTCCCGCCCCCCCCGGCCACTCCCGCCCCCCCCGCCACTCCCGCCCACCCCGGGCCACTCCCGCCCGCCCACCCCGGGCCACTCCCGCCCGCCCACCCCGGCCACTCCCGCCCGCCCACCCCGGCCACTCCCGCCCGCCCACCCCGGGCCACTCCCGCCCGCCCACCCCGGCCACACCCGCCCGCCCACCCCGGGCCACTCCCGCCCGCCCACCCGGCCTCTCCCGCCCACCCACCCCGGGCCACTCCCGCCCACCCACCCCGGGCCACTCCCGCCCACCCACCCCGGGCCACTCCCGCCCACCCACCCCGGGCCACTCCCGCCCACCCACCCCGGGCCACTCCCGCCCACCCACCCCGGGCCACTCCCGCCCACCCACCCCGGGCCTCTCCCGCCCGCCCACCCCGGGCCACTCCCGCCCGCCCACCCGGCCTCTCCCGCCCACCAACCCCGGGCCTCTCCCGCCCGCCCACCCCGGCCCACTCCCGCCCGCCCACCCCGGGCCACTCCCGCCCGCCCACCCCGGGCCACTCCCGCCAGCCCACCCCGGGCCACTCCCGCCCGCCCACCCCGGCCACTCCCGCCCACCCCGGCCACTCCCGCCCACCCACCCCGGGCCACTCCCGCCCGCCCACCCCGGCCCACTCCCGCCCACCCACCCCGGCCCTCTCCCGCCCACCCACCCCGGCCACTCCCGCCCGCCCACCCCGGCCACTCCCGCCCACCCACCCCGGCCCTCTCCCGCCCGCCCCCCCGGCCACTCCCGCCCGCCCACCCCGGGCCACTCCCGTCCACCCACCCCGGCCACTCCCGCCCGTCCCCCCCGGCCACTCCCGCCCACCCACCCCGGGCCACTCCCGTCCACCCACCCCGGCCCACTCCCTCTCCCGTACCGTCCACCCACCCCCGCCCACTCCCGCCCACTCCTTCTCACTCCCGTCCCGTCCACCCACCCCTGCCCACTCCCACCCACTCCCGTCCCGTCCACCCACCACCGCCCACTCCCGTCCCGTCCGTCCACCCCCGCCCACTCTCGCCCAGTACACCCACCCCCACCTACTCCCCCCGACCACCCACCCCGGCCCACTCCCGCCCCGACTGCCCACCCACGCCCGCCCGTCCACCCCCGTCCGTCCGTCCAACCACTCCGAATCCCGCCAACCCCGCCCTCCCGACAACCCAGCCCACCAATCCCGCCCGGCCGCCCACTCGCCCTTCAACCTGTCACTAGTATATGCGTGTGTGTGCCCACGTGTACGTCTCCAGTGTGTGTACACGGGTGCTGTAAGTGCCACGAGTGGGCGGGGAGGAGAGGTTGGGAGGAGAGGGGAGGGTGGGCTGGGTGGGGTGGGTGGACGGGGGGAGGGTGGACGGGGCAGGTGGGTGGATGTGGAGGGGAGGGTGGACGGGGGAGGAGGGTGGAAGTGGAGGGGAGGGTGGACGGGGAGGGGAGGGTGGACGGGGAGGGGAGGGTGGACGGGGAGGGGAGGGTGGAGGGGGAGGGGAGGGGGGGGGGGGAGGGGGGGGGGGACGGGGAGGGGAGGGTGGATGGGGAGGGGAGGGTGGGCGGGGAGGGGAGGGTGGAAGGGGAGGGGAGGGTGGACGGGGAGGGGAGGGTGGACGGGAAGGGGAGGGTGGACGGGGAGGGGAGGGTGGACGGGGAGGGGAGGGTAGACGGGGAGGGAAGGGAGGACGGGGAGGGGAGGGTGGACGGGGAGGGGAGGGTGGACGGGGAGGGGAGGGTGGACGGGGAGGGGAGGGTGGACAGGGAGGGGAGGGAGGACGGGGAGGGGAGGGTGGACGGGTAGGAGAGGGTGGACGGGGATGGGAGGGTGGACGGGGAGGAGAGGGTGGACGGGGAGGGGAGGGAGGACGGGGAGGGGAGGGTGGACGGGGAGGGGAGGGTGGACGGGGAGGGGAGGGTGGACGGGGAGGGGAGGGTGGACGGGGAGGGGAGGGTGGACGGAGAGGGGAGGGTGGACGGGGAGGGGAGGGTAGACGGAAAGGGGAGGGTAGACGGGGAGGGGAGGGTGGACGGGGAGGGGAGGGTGGACGGGGAAAGGAGGGTGGACGGGGAGGGGAGGGTGGACGGGGAGGGGAGGGTGGACGGGGAGGGGAGGGTAGACGGGGAGGGGAGGGTAGACGGGGAGGGGAGGGTGGACGGGGAGGGGAGGGTGGACGGGGAGGGGAGGGTGGACGGGGAGGGGAGGGTGGACGGGGAGGGGAGGGAGGACGGGGAGGGGAGGGTGGACGGGGAGGGGAGGGTGGACGGGGAGGGGAGGGAGGACGGGGAGGGGAGGGTGGACGCGGAGGGGAGGGTGGACGGGGAGGGGAGGGTGGACGGGGAGGGGAGGGTGGACGGGGAGGGGAGGGAGGACGGGGAGGGGAGGGTGGACGGGTAGGGGAGGGTGGACGGGGAGGGGAGGGTGGACGGGGAGGAGAGGGTGGACGGGGAGGGGAGGGAGGACGGGGAGGGGAGGGTGGACGGGGAGGGGAGGGTGGACGGGAAGGGGAGGGTGGACGGGGAGGGGAGGGAGGACGGGGAGGGGAGGGTGGACGGGTAGGGGAGGGTGGACGGGGAGGGGAGGGTGGACGGGGAGGAGAGGGTGGACGGGGAGGGGAGGGTGGACGGGGAGGGGAGGGTGGACGGGGAGGGGAGGGTGGACGGGGAGGGGAGGGTGGACGGGAAGGGGAGGGTGGACGGGGAGGGGAGGGTGGACGGGGAGGGGAGGGTAGACGGGGAGGGGAGGGTGGACGGGGAGGGGAGGGTGGACAGGGAGGGGAGGGTGGACGGGGAGGGGAGGGTGGACGGGGAGGGGAGGGTTTCTGGGGAGGAGAGGGTGGACGGGGAGGAGAGGGTGGACGGGGAGGGGAGGGTGGACGGGGAGGGGAGGGTGGACGGGGAGGGGAGGGTGGACGGGGAGGGGAGGGTGGACGGGGAGGGGAGGGTGGGCGGGGAGGGGAGGGTGGACGGGGAGGGGAGGGTGGACGGGAAGGGGAGGGTGGACGGGGAGGGGAGGGTGGACGGGGAGGGGAGGGTGGACGGGGAGGCGAGGGTGGACGGGGAGGGGAGGGTGGACGGGAAGGGGAGGGTGGACGGGAAGGGGAGGGTGGACGGGGAGGGGAGGGTGGGCGGGGAGGGGAGGGTGGACGGGTGGACGGGGAGGGGAGGGTGGACGGGGAGGGGAGGGTGGACGGGGAGGGGAGGGTGGACGGGGAGGGGAGGGGACGGGGAGGGGAGGGTGGACGGGGAGGGGAGGGTGGACGGGGAGGGGAGGGTGGACGGGGAGGGGAGGGTGGACGGGGAGGGGAGGGTGGACGGGGAGGGGAGGGTGGACGGGGAGGGGGACGGGAGGGGACGAGGGGAGGGTGGACGGGGAGGGGAGGGTGGACGGGGAGGGGAGGGTGGACGGGGAGGGGAGGGTGGACGGGGAGGGGAGGGTGGGGGAGGGGAGGGAGGACGGGGAGGGGAGGGTGGACGGGGAGGGGAGGGTGGACGGGGAGGGGAGGGTGGACGGGGAGGGGAGGGTGGACGGGGAGGGGAGGGTGGACGGGGAGGGGAGGGTGGACGGGGAGGGGAGGGTGGACGGGGAGGGGAGGGTGGACGGGGAGGGGAGGGTGGACGGGGAGGGGAGGGTGGACGGGGAGGGGAGGGTGGACGGGGAGGGGAGGGGATGGACGGGGAGGGGAGGGTGGACGGGGAGGGGAGGGTGGACGGGGAGGGGAGGGTGGACGGGGAGGGGAGGGTGGACGGGGAGGGGAGGGTTGACGGGGAGGGGAGGGTGGACGGGGAGGGGAGGGTGGACGGGGAGGGGAGGGTTGACGGGGAGGGGAGGGAGGACGGGGAGGGGAGGGTGGCCGGGGAGGGGAGGGTTGACGGGGAGGGGAGGGAGGACGGGGAGGGGAGGGTGGACGGTGAGGGGAGGGTGGACGGTGAGGGGAGGGTGGACGGTGAGGGGAGGGTGGACGGTGAGGGGAGGGTGGACGGTGAGGGGAGGGTGGACTGGGTTAGAGCCTGATCCAGGATGGTAATTGTTGCAGCTTCTACAGCATCAACATCAACAACAACAACAACATCAACATCAACAACAACAACAACTACAGCAGCATCAACATCAACATCAACAACAACAACAACTTCAGCAGCATCAACATCAACAACAACAACAACAACAACTACAGCAACATCAACATCAACATCAACATCAACAACAACAACAACTACAGCAGCATCAACATCAACATCAACATCAACATCAACATCAACATCAACAACAACAACAACTACAGCAGCATCAACATCAACATCAACAACAACAACAACAACTACAGCAGCATCAACATCAACATCAACAACAACAACTACAGCAGCATCAACATCAACATCAACAACAACAACAACTACAGCAGCATCAACATCAACATCAACATCAACAACAACAACAACTACAGCAGCATCAACA